>NW_027475166.1:300000-572511 GCF_051020985.1 Nomia melanderi | reverse complement strand
TAGTTTTATATAGTTTTATATAGTTTTATATAGTTTTATACCGTTTATATAGTTTTATACAGTTTTATATACTTTTATATAGTTTTATTTGTTTTGTATAGTTTATATAGTTTTATCTAGTTTTATATAGTTTTATATAGTTTTATACAGTTTTATTAGTTTTATACAGTTTTATATAGTTTTTATATAGTTTTATTAGTTTTATATACTTGTAAACAGTTTTACATAGTTTTACACAGTTTTATATGGTATTATTAGTTTTATATAGTTTTATACAGTTTTATATAGTTTTATATAGTTTCATTAGTTTTATATAGTTTTATATAACTTTATACAGTTTTATATATTTTTATATAGTTTTATATTGTTCTATATTGTTTTATACAGTTTTATATAGTTTTATATAGTTTTATATAGTTTTATGTAGTTTTATACAGTTTTCTATAGTTTTTATATAGTTTTATTAGTTTTATTAGTTTTATATAGTTTTATACAGTTTTATATAGTTTTATATAGTTTTACACAGTTTTATATAGTTTTATTAGTTTTATATAGTTTTATACAGTTTTACATAGTTTTATATAGTTTTATATAGTTTTATATAGTTTTACATAGTTTTATATAGTTTTATATAGTTTTATATAGTTTTATTAGTTTTATATAGATTTATACAGTTTTATATAGTTATATACACATTTATATACTTTTATAAAGTTTTAATTGTTTTGTATAGTTTTATATAGCTTTATTAGTTTGATATAGCCTTATACAGTTTTATATAGATTTATATAGATTCATATAGTTTTATTAGTTTTATATAGTTTTATATAGTTTTATACAGTTTTATATAGTTTTATATACTTTTATATAGTTTTATATAGTTTTATTCAGTTCTATATACTTTTATATACTTTTATTTGTTTTGTATAGTTTTATATAGTTATATTAGTTTGATATAGCCTTATACAGTGCTATATAGTTTTATATAGATTCATATAGTTTTATTAGTTTTTTATAGTTTTATATAGTTTTATATAGTTTTATATAGTTTTGATAGTTTTATATAGTTTTATATAGTTGTATATAGTTTTATATAGTTTTATTAGTTTTAAATCGTTTTATATAATTTTATATAGATTTATATAGTTTTATTAGTTTTAAATAGTTTTATATAGTTTTATTAGTTTTATATAGTTTTATGTAGTTTTACATAGTTTTATAGAGCTTTATATAGTTTTATATAGTTTTTTATAGTTTTATATAGTTTTACATAGTTTTATATAGTTTTATATAGTTTTATATAGTTTTATATAGTTTTATATAGTTTTATATAGTTTTATATAGTTTTATATAGTTTTATATAGTTTTATATAGTTTTACACAGTTTTATATAGTTTTATATGTTATATATAGTTATATACAGTTTTATATAGTTTTTATATAGTTTTATTAGTTTTATATATAGTTTTATATAGTTTTATATGGTTTTATATAATTTTACACAGATTTTTACAGTTTTATTAGTTTTATAGAGTTTTATATAGTTTTTATATAGTTGTATTAGTTTTATATAGTTTTATTCAGTTTTATATAGTTTTATATAGTTATACACAGTTTTATATAGTTTTATTAGCTTTATATAGTTTTATACAGTTTTATATAGTTTTATATAGTTTTATATAGTTTTATATAGTTTTATATAGTTTTATATTGTTTTACACGGTTTTATATAGATTTATTAGTTTTATATAGTTTTATACAGCTTTATATAGTTTTATACAGTTTTATATACTTTTATATAGTTTTATATAGTTTTTATTCAGTTTTGTATACCTTTATATGCTTTTATTTGTTTGGTATAGTTTTATATAGTTATATTAGTTTGATATATCCTTATACAGTTTTATATAGTTTTATATAGATTCATATAGTTTTATAGTTTTTATTAGTTTTATACAGTTTTATATAGTTTTTATATACTTTGTATTAGTTTTATATATTTTTATTTAGTTTTATATAGTTTTTATATAGTTATACACAGTTTTATATAGTTTTATTAGTTTTATATAGTTTTATATAGTCTTATATAGTTTTATATAGTTTTATATAGTTTTACATAGTTTTATATAGTTTTATATAGTTTTATATAGTTTTATTAGTTTTATATAGATTTATACAGTTTTATATAGTTATATACACATTTATATACTTTTATAAAGTTTTAATTGTTTTGTATAGTTTTTATATAGCTTTATTAGTTTGATATAGCCTTATACAGTTTTATATAGATTTATATAGATTCATATAGTTTTATTAGTTTTATATAGTTTTATATAGTTTTATACAGTTTTGTATAGTTTTATATACTTTTATATAGTTTTATATAGTTTTATTCAGTTCTATATACTTTTATATACTTTTATTTGTTTTGTATAGTTTTATATAGTTATATTAGTTTGATATAGCCTTATACAGTGCTATATAGTTTTTATATAGATTCATATAGTTTTATTAGTTTTATATTGTTTTATATAGTTTTATATAGTTTTATATAGTTTTGGAAGTTTTATATAGTTTTATATAGTTGTATATAGTTTTATATAGTTTTATTAGTTTTAAATCGTTTTTATATAATTTTATATAGATTTTATATAGTTTTATTAGTTTTAAATAGTTTTATATAGTTTTTATTAGTTTTATATAGTTTTATGTAGTTTTACATAGTTTTATAGAGCTTTATATAGTTTTATATAGTTTTATATAGTTTTATAGAGTTTTATAAAGGTGTATATAGTTTTCTTAGTTTTATATAGTCTTATATAGTTTTATATACTTTTCTATAGTTTTCTTAGTTTTATATTGTTATATATAGTTTTATATAGTTTTATTTAGTTTTATATAGTTTTCTTAGTTATATATAGTTTTATATAGTTATATATAGTTTTTATATAGTTTTGATAGTTTTATATAGTTTTATTAGTTTTATATAGTTTTATGTAGTTTTATATAGTTTTATAGAGCTTAATATAGTGTTATATAGTTTTATATAGTTTTATTAGTTTTAAATCGTTTTATATAGTTTTATATAGATTTATATAGTTTTAGTAGCTTTAAATAGTTTTATATAGTTTTATATAGTTCTATATAGTTTTATATAGTTTTTTATAGTTTTATATAGTTTTACATAGTTTTATATAGTTTTATATAGTTTTATATAGTTTTATATAGTTTTATATAGTTTTATATAGTTTTATATAGTTTTATTTGTTTTGTATAGTTTTATATAGCTTTATTAGGTTGATATAGCCTTATACAGTATTATACAGATTTATATACTTTTATATAGTTATATTTGTTTTGTAGATTTATAGTTTTATTTGTTTTGTAGTTTTATACAGATTCATATAGTTTTATTAGTTTTATATAGTTTTATATAGTTTTATATAGTTTTATACAGTTTTATTAGGTTTATACAGTTTTATATAATTTTTTATATAGTTTTATTAGTTTTATATATATAGTTTTATATAGTTTTATATGGTTTTATATAATTTTTACACAGATTTATACAGTTTTATTAGTTTTATAGAGTTTTATATAGTTTTTTATATAGTTGTATTAGTTTTATATAGTTTTATTCAGTTTTATATAGTTTTATATAGTTATACACAGTTTTATATAGTTTTATTAGTTTTATATAGTTTTATTTGTTTTGTATAGTATTATATAGTTTTATTAGTTTGATATAGCCTTATGCGTTTCTTATATATTTTTATATAGATTCATATAGTTTTATACAGTTTTATTAGTTTTATACAGTTTTATATAGTTTTTATATAGTTTTATTTGTTTTGTATAGTTTTTATATAGTTTTTATGTTGTTTTATAGAGTTTTATATAGTTTTATATAGTTTTATTAGTTTCATATAGTTTTATACAGTTTTATATAGTTTTTATATAGTTTTATATAGTTTTTATTAGTTTTATATAGATTTTATACAGTTTTATATAGTTATATACACATTTATATACTTTTATATAGTTTTAATTGTTTTGTATAGTTTTATATAGCTTTATTAGTTTGATATAGCCTTATACAGTTTTATATAGATTTATATAGATTCATATAGTTTTATTAGTTTTATATAGTTTTTATATAGTTTTATATAGTTTTATTAGTTTTTATATAGTTTTATGTAGTTTTACATAGTTTTATAGAGCTTTATATAGTTTTATATAGTTTTTATATAGTTTTATATAGTTTTGTAGAGTTTTATAAAGGTGTATATAGTTTTCTTAGTTTTTATATAGTCTTATATAGTTTTATATACTTTTCTATAGTTTTTCTTAGTTTTATATTGTTTATATATAGTTTTTATATAGTTTTATATAGTTTTATATAGTTTTCTTAGTTATATATAGTTTTATATAGTTATATATAGTTTTATATAGTTTTGATAGTTTTATATAGGTTTATTAGTTTTTATATAGTTTTACACAGATTTATACAGTTTTATTAGTTTTATATAGTTTTATACAGCTTTATATAGTTTCAAACAGTTTTATATACTTTTATATAGTTTTATATAGTTTTTATTCAGTTTTGTATACTTTTATATGCTTTTATTTGTTTTGTATAGTTTTATATAGTTATATTAGTTTGATATAGCCTTATACAGTTTTATATAGTTTTATATAGATTCATATAGTTTTATTAGTTTTGTATAGTTTTACACAGATTTATACAGTTTTATTAGTTTTATACAGTTTTATATAGTTTTTATATAGTTGTATTAGTTTTATATAGTTTTATTTAGTTTTATATAGTTTTATATAGTTATACACAGTTTTATATAGTTTTATATAGTTTTATATAGTTTTATTAGTTTTATATAGATTTATACAGTTTTATATAGTTATATACACATTTATATACTTTTATATAGTTTTAATTGTTTTGTATAGTTTTATATAGCTTTATTAGTTTGATATAGCCTTATACAGTTTTATATAGATTTATATAGATTCATATAGTTTTATTAGTTTTATATAGTTTTATATAGTTTTATTAGTTTTATATAGTTTTATGTAGTTTTACATAGTTTTTATAGAGCTTTATATAGTTTTTATATAGTTTTATATAGTTTTATATAGTTTTATAGAGTTTTATAAAGGTGTATATAGTTTTCTTAGTTTTATATAGTCTTATATAGTTTTATATACTTTTCTATAGTTTTCTTAGTTTTATATTGTTTATATATAGTTTTATATAGTTTTATATAGTTTTATATAGTTTTCTTAGTTATATATAGTTTTTATATAGTTATATATAGTTTTATATAGTTTTGATAGTTTTATATAGGTTTATTAGTTTTATATAGTTTTATGTAGTTTTATATAGTTTTATAGAGCTTTATATAGTGTTATATAGTTTTTATATAGTTTTATTAGTTTTAAATCGTTTTATATAGTTTTACATAGATTTTATATAGTTTTAGAAGCTTTAAATAGCTTTATATAGTTTTATGTAGTTTTATATAGTTTTATAGAGCTTTATATAGTTATGTATAGTTTTATACAGTTTTATATAGTTTTATATACTTATGTATAGCTTTATATATTTTTATATAGTTTTATATAAGGTTTGGTAGTTTTATATTGTTTTATATAGTTTCCTATAGTTTTTATATAGTTTTATATAGTTTTATATACTTTTGTATAGTTCTATATAGTTTTATAGAGTTTCATATAGTTTTATATAGTTTTATTAGTTTTATATAGTTCTATAGAGTTTTATATAGTTTTATATAGTTTTATATAGTTTTTATATAGTTTTATATGTTTTTATATAGTATTATATAGTTTTTATATAGTTTTCTTAGTTTTATATAGTTTTATATAGATTTATATAGTTTTTTATTAGTTTTATATAGTTTTATATAGTTTTATATAGTTTTGTAAAGTTTTCTTAGTTTTTATATAGTTTTATATAGTTTTATGTAGTTTTATATAGTTTTATATAGTTTTGTATACTTTTGTATAGTTTCTATATAGTTTTATAGAGTTTCATATAGTTTTATATAGTTTTACGTAGTTTTATATAGTTCTATATAGTTTTATATAGTTTTATGCGTTTTGTATAGTTTTATATAGTTTTATATAGTAGTGTATAGTTCTATATAGTTTTTATATAGTTTTATATAGTTTTATATGTTTTATATAGTTTTATATAGTTTTTATCTATTTTTATATAGTGTTATATAGTATTATATAGTTTTATCAGTTTTAAAATCGTTTTATATAGTTTTATATAGATTTATATAGTTTGATATAGTTTTATATAGTTTTTATATAGTTTTTATATAGTTTGATATAATTTTTATATAATTTTATATAGTTTTTATATAGTTTTTATATAGTTTTATATAGTTTTATATAGTTTTATATAGTTTTTATATAGTTTTACACAGATTTATATACTTTTTATATAGTTTTATTTGTTTTGTATAGTTTTATATAGCTTTATTAGGTTGATATAGCCTTATACAGTATTATACAGATTTATATACTTTTAGATAGTTTTATTTGTTTTGTAGTTTTATACTTTTATTTGTTTTGTAGTTTTATATAGATTCATATAGTTTTATTAGGTTTTATACAGTTTTATATAATTTTTTATATAGTTTTTATTAGTTTTTGTATATAGTTTTATATAGTTTTATATAGTTTTATATAGTTTTATATAGTTTTATATAGTTTTATCTATTTTTATATAGTGTTATATAGTATTATATAGTTTTTATCAGTTTTAAATCGTTTTATATAGTTTTATATAGATTTATATAGTTTTATATAGTTTTATTAGTTTTTATATAGTTTTATATAGTTTTATATAGTTTTATATAGTTTTGGTAGTTTTTTATAGTTTTATATAGTTTTTATATAGTTTTATATAGTTTTTATATAGTTTTATATAGTTTTACACAGTTTTATATAGTTTTTATATGTTATATATAGTTTTATACAGTTTTTATATAGTTTTTATACAGATTTATATACTTTTATATAGTTTTATTTGTTTTGTATAGTTTTATATAGCTTTATTAGGTTGATATAGCCTTATACAGTATTATACAGATTTATATACTTTTAGATAGTTTTATTTGTTTTGTAGTTTTATACTTTTATTTGTTTTGGTAGTTTTATATAGATTCATATAGTTTTATTAGGTTTATACAGTTTTATATAATTTTTTATATAGTTTTATTAGTTTTTGTATATAGTTTTTATAACAGTTTTATATAGTTTTATATAGTTTTATATAGTTTTATATAGTTTTTAATATAGTTTTATATAGTTTTATATAGTTTTATATAGTTTTATATAGTTTTTATATAGTTTAACACAGTTTTATATAGTTTTTACACAGTTTTTATATAGTTTCATAAGTTATATATAGTTTTATACAGTTTTATATAGTATTATACAGATTTATATACTTTTATATAGTTTTTATTTGTTTTGTAGTTTTATAGTTTTATTTGTTTTGTAGTTTTATATAGATTCATATAGTTTTATTAGTTTTATATAGTTTTATATAGTTTTTATATAGTTTTATACAGTTTTATTAGGTTTATACAGTTTTTATATAATTTTTATATAGTTTTTATTAGTTTTACATATAGTTTTATATAGTTTTATATAGTTTTATATAGTTTTATATAGTTTTTACACAGATTTATACAGTTTTTATTAGTTTTTATATAGTTTTATTTAGTTTTATATAGTTTTTATATAGTTATACACAGGTTTATATAGTTTTTATAACGTTTTTATATAGTTTTTATATAGTTTTATATAGATTTATATAGTTTTATATAGTTTTATATAGTTTTATTAGTTTTATATAGTTTTATACAGCTTTATATAGTTTTATACAGTTTTATATACTTTTATATAGTTTTATTTGTTTTGTATAGTTTTCATATAGTTTTATTAGTTTGATATGGCCTTATACAGTTTTATATATTTTTATATAGATTCATATAGTTTTATTAGTTTTTATATAGTTTTATATAGTTTTATATAGTTTTTATATAGTTTTTATATAGTTTTATATAGTTTTTTAATAGTTTTTATATAGTTTTATATAGTTTTTATATAGTTTTATATAGTTTTTATATAGTTTTATATAGTTTTATATAGTTTTATTAGTTTTACATATAGTTTTTATATAGTTTTTATATAGTTTTACACAGATTTATACAGTTTTATTAGTTTTATACAGTTTTATATAGTTTTTTATATAGTTGTATTAGTTTTATATAGTTTTTATTTAGTTTTATATAGTTTTATATAGTTATACACAGGTTTTATATAGTTTTATTAATTTTATATAGTTTTATACAGTTTTATATAGTTTTATATAGTTTTATATAGTTTTATATAGTTTTATATAGTTTTATATAGTTTTATATAGTTTTATTAGTTTTTATATAGTTTTATACAGCTTTATATAGTTTTATACAGTTTTTATATACTTTTACATAGTTTTATTTGTTTTGTATAGTTTTATATAGATTTTATTAGTTTGTTATGGCCTTATACGTTCTTATATATTTTTTATATAGATTCATATAGTTTTCTACAGTTTTATTAGTTTTATACAGTTTTATATAGTTTTTTATATAGTTTTTATTAGTTTTTATATATAGTTCTATATAGTTTTTATATAGTTTTTTTATAGTTTTATATAGTTTTATATAGTTTTATATAGTTTTATTTGTTTTGTATAGTATTATATAGTTTTATTAGTTTGATATAGCCTTATACGTTCTTATATATTTTTTATATAGATTCATATAGTTTTTATACAGTTTCATATAGTTTTTTATATAGTTTTATTAGTTTTATATATAGTTTTATTAGTTTTATACAGTTTGATATAGTTTTTATATAGTTGTATTAGTTTTAT
Source organism: Nomia melanderi (assembly GCF_051020985.1). Classification (NCBI taxonomy): domain Eukaryota; kingdom Metazoa; phylum Arthropoda; class Insecta; order Hymenoptera; family Halictidae; genus Nomia; species Nomia melanderi. The sequence continues at coordinate 563,537 of NW_027475166.1, read as the reverse complement.
ATAGTTTTATTTGGTTTTTATATAGTTTTATATAGTTTTTATATAGTTTTAAAAAGTTTTGTATGTTTTTATATAGTTTTCTATAGTTTTCTTAGTTTTATATGGTTTTATATAGTTTTATGTAGTTTTATATAGTTTTATATAGTTTTATATAGTTTTATAAAGTTTTATATAGATTTTCTTAGTTTTATATAGTTTTTATATAGTTTTTATATACTTTTCTATAGTTTTCTTAGTTTTATATTGTTATTTATAGTTTTATATAGTGTTATATATTTTTATATAGTTTTGTATAGTTTTTATATAGTTTTATTAGCTTTAAATCGTTTTATATAGTTTCATATAGATTTATATAGTTTTAGTAGTTTTTAATAGTTTTATATAGTTTTATATAGTTTTTATATAGTTTTATATAGTTTTATATAGTTTTATGTAGTTTTATATAATTTTTATATAGTTTTATATAGTTTTATATAGTTTCTATAGTGTTTTATATAGTTTTATGTAGTTTTTATATAGTTTTATATAGTTTTTATATAGTTCTATATAGTTTTATAAGTTATATATAGGTTTATACAGATTTATATAGTTTTATACAGATTTATATACATTTTATATAGTTTTTATATAGTTTTTATATTGTTTTATATAGTTTTTATATAGTTTTATATAGTTTTATATAGTTTTTATATAGTTTTATATAGTTTTTATATAGTTTTATATAGTTTAACACAGTTTTATATAGTTTTACACAGTTTTATATAGTTTCATAAGTTATATATAGTTTTATACAGTTTTATATAGTATTATACAGATTTTATATACTTTTATATAGTTTTATTTGTTTTGTAGTTTTATAGTTTTATTTGTTTTGTAGTTTTATATAGATTCATATAGTTTTATTAGTTTTATATAGTTTTTATATAGTTTTATATAGTTTTTATACAGTTTTATTAGGTTTATACAGTTTTTATATTATATAGTTTTTATTAGTTTTACATATAGTTTTATATAGTTTTTCTATAGTTTTATATAGTTTTACACAGATTTATACAGTTTTTATTAGTTTTATACAGTTTTATATAGTTTTTTATATAGTTGCATTAGTTTTATATAGTTTTATTTAGTTTTATATAGTTTTATATAGTTTATACACAGGTTTTATATAGTTTTATTAATTTTATATAGTTTTATACAGTTTTATATAGTTTTATATAGTTTTTATATAGTTTTTATATAGTTTTTATATAGTTTTATATAGTTTTATATAGTTTTATATAGTTTTATATAGTTTTATTAGTTTTACATATAGTTTTATATAGTTTTATATAGTTTTATATAGTTTTACACAGATTTATACAGTTTTATCAGTTTTATACTGTTTTATATAGTTTTTATATAGTTGTATTAGTTTTTATATAGTTTTATTTAGTTTTATATAGTTTTATATAGTCATACACAGGTTTATATAGTTTTTATTAATTTTATATAGTTTTATACAGTTTTATATAGTTTTTATATAGTTTTTATATAGTTTTATATAGTTTTATATAGTTTTATATAGTTTTATATAGTTTTATTAGTTTTATATAGTTTTATACAGCTTTATATAGTTTTATACAGTTTTATATACTTTTATATAGTTTTATTTGTTTTGTATAGTTTTTATATAGTTTTTATTAGTTTGATATGGCCTTATACAGTTTTATATATTTTTATATAGATTCATATAGTTTTATTAGTTTAATATAGTTTTATATAGTTTTATATAGTTTTATATAGTTTTATTTGTTTTGTATAGTATTATATAGTTTTATTAGTTTGATATAGCCTTATACGTTCTTATATATTTTTATATAGATTCATATAGTATTATACAGTTTCATATAGTTTTTATATAGTTTTATTAGTTTTATATATAGTTTTATTAGTTTTATACAGTTTTTATATAGTTTTTTATATAGTTGTATTAGTTTTATATAGTTTTATTTGGTTTTATATAGTTTTTATATAGTTTTATATAGTTTTCAATAGTTTTCTTAGTTTTATATGGTTTTATATAGTTTTATGTAGTTTTTATATAGTTTTATATAGTTCTATAGAGTTTTATATAGGTTTATATAGTTTTTGTTATTTTTTCATAGTTTTATGTAGTTTTATATAGTTTTATAGAGTTTTATATAATTTTATATAGTTTTATATAGTTTTATATAGTTCTATAGTGTTTTATATAGTTTTTATGTAGTTTTATATAGTTTTATATAGTTTTATATAGTTCTATAGAGTTTTATATAGGTTTATATAGTTTTGTTATTTTTTCATAGTTTTATGTAGTTTTATATAGTTTTATAGAGTTTTATATAGTTTTTTAATAGCTTTATGTTGTTTTATAGAGTTTTATATAGTTTTGTATAGTTTTCTTAGTTTCATATGGTTTTATATAGTTTTTATGTAGTTTTATATAGTTTTATATAGTTTTATATAGTTTTTATATAGTTTTATATAGTTTTATATAGTTTTATATACTTCTCTATTGTTTTCTTAGTTTTTATATTGTTTATATATAGTTTTATATAGTTTTATATAGTTTTATATAGTTTTCTTAGTTATATATAGTTTTATATAGTTATATATAGTTTTATATAGTTTTTGATAGTTTTTATATGGTTTTATATAGTTTTATATAGTTTTATATAGTTTCATATAGTTTTATAGAGTTTTATGTGTTTTTTATATAGTTTTATTCAGTTTTGTATACTTTTATATGCTTTTATTTGTTTTGTATAGTTTTTATATAGTTATATTAGTTTGATATAGCCTTATACAGTTTTTATATAGTTTTATATAGATTCATATAGTTCTATTAGTTTTATATAGTTTTACACAGATTTATACAGTTTTATATAGTTTTTATATAGTTTTATATAGTTTTATATAGTTTTACACGGTTTTTATATAGATTTATTAGTTTTATATAGTTTTATACAGCTTTATATAGTTTCATACAGTTTTATATACTTTTATATAGTTTTATTTGTTTTGTATAGTTTTTATATAGTTTTATTAGTTTTGATATGGCCTTATACAGTTTTTATATATTTTTATACAGATTCATATACTTTTATTAGTTTTATATAGTTTTATATACTTTTATATAGTTTTTATATAGTTTTATTTGTTTTGTATAGTATTATATAGTTTTTATTAGTTTGATATAGCCTTATGCGTTCTTATATATTTTTATATAGATTCATATAGTTTTATGCAGTTTTATTAGTTTTATACAGTTTTATATAGTTTTTTATATAGTTTTATTAGTTTTATATATAAGTTTTATATAGTTTTTTATAGTTTTATATAGGTTTATATAGTTTTATATAGTTTTATATAGTTTTATTTGTTTTGTATAGTTTTATATAGTTTTATTAGTTTGATATGGCCTTATACAGATTTATATATTTTTTATATAGATTCATATAGTTTTATACAGTTTCATATAGTTTTTTATATAGTTTTTATTAGTTTTATATATAGCTTTATATAGTTTTATATAGTTTTTTTATAGTTTTATATAGTTTTTTATAGTTTTTATACAGTTTTATATAGTTTTTATATAGTTTTATTAGTTTTATATATAGTTCTATATAGTTTTATATAGTTTTTTATAGTTTTATAAGTTATATATAGTTTTTATACAGATTTATATAGTTTTATACAGATTTATATACTTTTATATAGGTTTATTTGTTTTGTATAGTTTGATATAGCTTTATTAGGTTGATGTAGCCTTATACAGTTTTATATAGATTTATATAGTTTTATATAGTTTTATATAGTTTTTATATAGTTTTATATAGTTTTATTTGTTTTGTATTGTATTATATAGTTTTATTAGGTTGATATAGCCTTATACGTTCTTATATATTTTTTATATAGATTCATATAGTTTTATTAGTTTTTATACAGTTTTTATATAGTTTTTATATAGTTTTATTAGTTTTATATATAAGTTTTATATAGTTTTATATAGTTTTATATAGTTTTTTATAGTTTTATATAGTTTTATATAGTTTTATATAGTTTTATTAGGTTTATATAGTTTTATATAGTTTTATATAGTTTTTATATAGTTTTATATAGTTTTATATAGTTTTATATAGTTTAACACAGTTTTTATATAGTGTAACACAGTTTTATATAGTTTTCATAAGTTATATATAGTTTTATACAGTTTTATATAGTATTATACAGATTTATATACTTTTTTATAGTTTTATTTGTTTTGTAGTTTTATAGTTTTATTTGTTTTGTAGTTTTTATATAGATTCATATAGTTTTATTAGTTTTATATAGTTTTTATATAGTTTTTATATAGTTTTATACAGTTTTATTAGGTTTATACAGTTTTTATATAATTTTTATATAGTTTTATTAGTTTTTGCATATAGTTTTATATAGTTTTATATAGTTTTTATATAGTTTTACACAGATTTATACAGTTTTATTAGTTTTATACAGTTTTTATATAGTTTTTTATATAGTTGTATTAGTTTTATATAGTTTTATTTAGTTTTATATAGTTTTATACAGCTTTATATAGTTTTTATACAGTTTTATATACTTTTATATAGTTTTATTTCTTTTGTATAGTATTATATAGTTTTATTAGTTTGATATAGCCTTATACGTTCTTATATATTTTTTATATAGATTCATATAGTTTTATACAGTTTCATATAGTTTTTATATAGTTTTATTAGTGATATATATACTTTTATACAGTTTTATATAGTTTTTCATATAGTTGTATTAGTTTTATATAGTTTTATTTGGTTTTTATATAGTTTTTATATAGTTTTTTTATAGTTTTTGTATGTTTTATATAGTTTTTCTATAGTTTTCTTAGTTTTATATGGTTTTATATAGTTTTATGTAGTTTTATATAGTTTTATATAGTTTTTATATAGTTTTATATAGTTTTTATATAGTTTAACACAGTTTTATATAGTTTTACACAGTTTTATATAGTTTCATAAGTTATATATAGTTTTTATACAGTTTTATATAGTATTATACAGATTTATATACTTTTATATAGTTTTATTTGTTTTGTAGTTTTATAGTTTTATTTGTTTTGTAGTTTTATTTAGATTCATATAGTTTTATTAGTTTTATATAGTTTTATATAGTTTTATATAGTTTTATACAGTTTTATTAGGTTTATACAGTTTTTATATAATTTTTATATAGTTTTTATTAGTTTTTACATATAGTTTTATATAGTTTTATATAGTTTTTATATAGTTTTATATAGTTTTTATTAGTTTTACATATAGTTTTATATAGTTTTATATAGTTTTATATAGTTTTACACAGATTTATACAGTTTTATTAGTTTTATACAGTTTTATATAGTTTTTATATAGTTGTATTAGTTTTATATAGTTTTATTTAGTTTTATATAGTTTTATATAGTTATACACAGGTTTATATAGTTTTATTAATTTTATATAGTTTTATACAGTTTTATATAGTTTTATAGTTTTATTAATTTTATATAGTTTTATACAGTTTTATATAGTTTTATATAGTTTTATATAGTTTTATATAGTTTTATATAGTTTTATATAGTTTTATATAGTTTTATATAGTTTTATTAGTTTTATATAGTTTTATACAGCTTTATATAGTTTTATACAGTTTTATATACTTTTATATAGTTTTATTTGTTTTGTATAGTTTTATATAGTTTTATTAGTTTGATATGGCCTTATACAGTTTTATATATTTTTATATAGATTCATATAGTTTTATTAGTTGAATATAGTTTTATATAGTTTCATATAGTTTTATAGAGTTTTATGTATTTTTATATAGTTTTATTCAGTTTTGTATACTTTTATATGCTTTTATTTGTTTTGTATAGTTTTATATAGTTATATTAGTTTGATATAGCCTTATACAGTTTTATATAGTTTTATACAGATTCATATAGTTTTATTAGTTTTATATAGTTTTACACAGATTTATACAGTTTTATATAGTTTTATATAGTTTTATATAGTTTTATATAGTTTTACACGGTTTTATATAGATTTATTAGTTTTATACAGTTTTACACAGCTTTATATAGTTTTATACAGTTTTATATACTTTTATATAGTTTTATTTGTTTTGTATAGTATTATATAGTTTTATTAGTTTGATATAGCCTTATGCGTTCTTATATATTTTTATATAGATTCATATAGTTTTATACAGTTTTATTAGTTTTATACAGTTTTATATAGTTTTTATATAGTTTTATTAGTTTTATATATAGTTTTATATAGTTTTTTATAGTTTTATATAGGTTTATATAGTTTTATATAGTTTTATATAGTTTTATTAGTTTGATATGGCCTTATACAGTTTTATATATTTTTATATAGATTCATATAGTTTTATACAGTTTCATATAGTTTTTATATAGTTTTATTAGTTTTATATATAGCTTTATATAGTTTTATATAGTTTTTTATAGTTTTATATAGTTTTTTATAGTTTTATACAGTTTTATATATTTTTATATAGATTCATATAGTTTTATACAGTTTTATTAGTTTTATACAGTTTTATATCGTTTTTATATAGTTTTATTAGTTTTATATATAGTTTTATATAGTTTTATATAGTTTTATATAGTTTTATATAGTTTTATATAGTTTTATATAGTTTAACACAGTTTTATATAGTTTAACACAGTTTTATATAGTTTCATAGGTTATATATAGTTTTATACAGTTTTATATAGTATTATACAGATTTATATACTTTTATATAGTTTTATTTGTTTTGTAGTTTTATAGTTTTATTTGTTTTGTAGTTTTATATAGATTCATATAGTTTTATTAGTTTTATATAGTTTTATATAGTTTTATATAGTTTTATATAGTTTTATACAGTTTTATTAGGTTTATACAGTTTTATATAATTTTTATATAGTTTTATTAGTTTTACATATAGTTTTATATAGTTTTATATAGTTAATATAGTTTTACACAGATTTATACAGTTTTATTAGTTTTATACAGTTTTATATAGTTTTTATATAGTTGTATTAGTTTTATATAGTTTTATTTAGTTTTATATAGTTTTATATAGTTTTATATAGTTTTATATAGTTTTATATAGTTTTATATAGTTTTATATAGTTTTATATAGTTTTATATAGTTTTATATAGTTTAACACAGTTTTATATAGTTTAACACAGTTTTATATAGTTTCATAAGTTATATATAGTTTTATACAGTTTTATATAGTATTATACAGATTTATATACTTTTATATAGTTTTATTTGTTTTGTAGCTTTATAGTTTTATTTGTTTTGTAGTTTTATATAGATTCATATAGTTTTATTAGTTTTATATAGTTTTATATAGTTTTATATAGTTTTATACAGTTTTATTAGGTTTATACAGTTTTATATAATTTTTATATAGTTTTATTAGTTTTACATATAGTTTTATATAGTTTTATATAGTTAATATAGTTTTACACAGATTTATACAGTTTTATTAGTTTTATACAGTTTTATATAGTTTTTATATAGTTGTATTAGTTTTATATAGTTTTATTTAGTTTTATATAGTTTTATATAGTTTTATATAGTTTTATATAGTTTTATATAGTTTTATATAGTTTTATATAGTTTTATATAGTTTTATATAGTTTTATATAGTTTTATATAGTTTAACACAGTTTTATATAGTTTAACACAGTTTTATATAGTTTCATAAGTTATATATAGTTTTATACAGTTTTATATAGTATTATACAGATTTATATACTTTTATATAGTTTTATTTGTTTTGTAGTTTTATAGTTTTATTTGTTTTGTAGTTTTATATAGATTCATATAGTTTTATTAGTTTTATATAGTTTTATATAGTTTTATATAGTTTTATACAGTTTTATTAGGTTTATACAGTTTTATATAGTTTTATTTGTTTTGTAGTTTTATAGTTTTATTTGTTTTGTAGTTTTATATAGATTCATATAGTTTTATTAGTTTTATATAGTTTTATATAGTTTTATATAGTTTTATACAGTTTTATTAGGTTTATACAGTTTTATATAATTTTTATATAGTTTTATTAGTTTTACATATAGTTTTATATAGTTTTATATAGTTAATATAGTTTTACACAGATTTATACAGTTTTATTAGTTTTATACAGTTTTATATAGTTTTTATATAGTTGTATTAGTTTTATATAGTTTTATTTAGTTTTATATAGTTTTATATAGTTTTATATAGTTAATATAGTTTTACACAGATTTATACAGTTTTATTAGTTTTATACAGTTTTATATAGTTTTTATATAGTTGTATTAGTTTTATATAGTTTTATTTAGTTTTATATAGTTTTATATAGTTTTATATAGTTTTATATAGTTTTACATAGTTTTATATAGTTTTATATAGTTTTATATAGTTTCATAGAGTTTTATAAAGTTTTATATAGTTTTATTAGTTTTACATATAGTTTTATATAGTTTTATATAGTTTTATATAGTTTTACACAGATTTATACAGTTTTATTAGTTTTATACAGTTTTATATAGTTTTCATATAGTTGTATTAGTTTTATATAGTTTTATTTAGTTTTATATAGTTTTATATAGTTATACACAGGTTTATATAGTTTTATTAGTTTTATATAGTTTTATACAGTTTTATATAGTTTTATATAGTTTTATATAGTTTTATATAGTTTTATATAGTTTTATATAGTTTTATTAGTTTTATATAGTTTTATACAGCTTTATATAGTTTTATACAGTTTTATATACTTTTATATAGTTTTATTTGTTTTGTATAGTATTATATAGTTTTATTAGTTTGATATAGCCTTATACGTTCTTATATATTTTTATATAGATTCATATAGTTTTATACAGTTTCATATAGTTTTTATATAGTTTTATTAGTGATATATATAGTTTTATACAGTTTTATATAGTTTTTATATAGTTGTATTAGTTTTATATAGTTTTATTTGGTTTTATATAGTTTTATATAGTTTTTTATAGTTTTGTATGTTTTATATAGTTTTCTATAGTTTTCTTAGTTTTATATGGTTTTATATAGTTTTATGTAGTGTTTTATATAGTTTTATATAGTTTTATATAGTTTTATATAGTTTTATATAGTTTTATATAGTTTTCTTAGTTTTATATAGTTTTATATAGTTTTATATACTTTTCTATAGTTTTCTTAGTTTTATATTGTTATATATAGTTTTATATAGTTTTATATAGTTTTATGTAGTTTTCTTAGTTATATATAGTTTTATATAGTTATATATAGTTTTATATAGTTTTGATAGTTTTATATAGTTTTATATAGTTTTATATAGTTTTATATAGTTCTATATAGTTTTATATATTTTTATAGAGTTTTATGTAGTTTTATATAATTTTATATGTTTTATATAGTTTTATATAGTTTTATATAGTTTTATATAGTTTTATATAGTTCTATATAGTTTTATATAGTTTTATATAGTTTTATATAGTTTTATATAGTTTTATATAGTTTTCTTAGTTTTATATATAGTTTTATATAGTTTTATATAGTTTTATATAGTTTAACACAGTTTTATATAGTGTAACACAGTTTTATATAGTTTCATAAGTTATATATAGTTTTATACAGTTTTATATAGTATTATACAGATTTATATACTTTTTTATAGTTTTATTTGTTTTGTAGTTTTATAGTTTTATTTGTTTTGTAGTTTTATATAGATTCATATAGTTTTATTAGTTTTATATAGTTTTATATAGTTTTATATAGTTTTATACAGTTTTATTAGGTTTATACAGTTTTATATAATTTTTATATAGTTTTATTAGTTTTGCATATAGTTTTATATAGTTTTATATAGTTTTATATAGTTTTACACAGATTTATACAGTTTTATTAGTTTTATACAGTTTTATATAGTTTTTATATAGTTGTATTAGTTTTATATAGTTTTATTTAGTTTTATATAGTTTTATACAGCTTTATATAGTTTTATACAGTTTTATATACTTTTATATAGTTTTATTTCTTTTGTATAGTATTATATAGTTTTATTAGTTTGATATAGCCTTATACGTTCTTATATATTTTTATATAGATTCATATAGTTTTATACAGTTTCATATAGTTTTTATATAGTTTTATTAGTGATATATATACTTTTATACAGTTTTATATAGTTTTCATATAGTTGTATTAGTTTTATATAGTTTTATTTGGTTTTATATAGTTTTATATAGTTTTTTATAGTTTTGTATGTTTTATATAGTTTTCTATAGTTTTCTTAGTTTTATATGGTTTTATATAGTTTTATGTAGTTTTATATAGTTTTATATAGTTTTATATAGTTTTATATAGTTTTATATAGTTTAACACAGTTTTATATAGTTTTACACAGTTTTATATAGTTTCATAAGTTATATATAGTTTTATACAGTTTTATATAGTATTATACAGATTTATATACCTTTATATAGTTTTATTTGTTTTGTAGTTTTATAGTTTTATTTGTTTTGTAGTTTTATATAGATTCATATAGTTTTATTAGTTTTATATAGTTTTATATAGTTTTATATAGTTTTATATAGTTTTATATAGTTTTATACAGTTTTATTAGGTTTATACAGTTTTATATAGTTTTATTTGTTTTGTAGTTTTATAGTTTTATTTGTTTTGTAGTTTTATATAGATTCATATAGTTTTATTAGTTTTATATAGTTTTATATAGTTTTATATAGTTTTATACAGTTTTATTAGGTTTATACAGTTTTATATAATTTTTATATAGTTTTATTAGTTTTGCATATAGTTTTATATAGTTTTATATAGTTTTATATAGTTTTACACAGATTTATACAGTTTTATTAGTTTTATACAGTTTTATATAGTTTTTATATAGTTGTATTAGTTTTATATAGTTTTATTTAGTTTTATATAGTTTTATACAGCTTTATATAGTTTTATACAGTTTTATATACTTTTATATAGTTTTATTTCTTTTGTATAGTATTATATAGTTTTATTAGTTTGATATAGCCTTATACGTTCTTATATATTTTTATATAGATTCATATAGTTTTATACAGTTTCATATAGTTTTTATATAGTTTTATTAGTGATATATATACTTTTATACAGTTTTATATAGTTTTCATATAGTTGTATTAGTTTTATATAGTTTTATTTGGTTTTATATAGTTTTATATAGTTTTTTATAGTTTTGTATGTTTTATATAGTTTTCTATAGTTTTCTTAGTTTTATATGGTTTTATATAGTTTTATGTAGTTTTATATAGTTTTATATAGTTTTATATAGTTTTATATAGTTTTATATAGTTTAACACAGTTTTATATAGTTTTACACAGTTTTATATAGTTTCATAAGTTATATATAGTTTTATACAGTTTTATTAGCTTTATACAGTTTTATATCGTTTTTATATAGTTTTATTAGTTTTATATATAGTTTTATATAGTTTTATATAGTTTTATATAGTTTTATATAGTTTTATATAGTTTTATATAGTTTAACACAGTTTTATATAGTTTAACACAGTTTTATATAGTTTCATAAGTTATATATAGTTTTATACAGTTTTATATAGTATTATACAGATTTATATACTTTTATATAGTTTTATTTGTTTTGTAGTTTTATAGTTTTATTTGTTTTGTAGTTTTATATAGATTCATATAGTTTTATTAGTTTTATATAGTTTTATATAGTTTTATATAGTTTTATACAGTTTTATTAGGTTTATACAGTTTTATATAATTTTTATATAGTTTTATTAGTTTTACATATAGTTTTATATAGTTTTATATAGTTAATATAGTTTTACACAGATTTATACAGTTTTATTAGTTTTATACAGTTTTATATAGTTTTTATATAGTTGTATTAGTTTTATATAGTTTTATTTAGTTTTATATAGTTTTATATAGTTTTATATAGTTATATATAGTTTTATATAGTTTTATATAGTTTTATATAGTTTTATATAGTTTAACACAGTTTTATATAGTTTAACACAGTTTTATATAGTTTCATAAGTTATATATAGTTTTATACAGTTTTATATAGTATTATACAGATTTATATACTTTTATATAGTTTTATTTGTTTTGTAGTTTTATAGTTTTATTTGTTTTGTAGTTTTATATAGATTCATATAGTTTTATTAGTTTTATATAGTTTTATATAGTTTTATATAGTTTTATACAGTTTTATTAGGTTTATACAGTTTTATATAATTTTTATATAGTTTTATTAGTTTTACATATAGTTTTATATAGTTTTATATAGTTTTATATAGTTTTACACAGATTTATACAGTTTTATTAGTTTTATACAGTTTTATATAGTTTTTATATAGTTGTATTAGTTTTATATAGTTTTATTTAGTTTTATATAGTTTTATACAGCTTTATATAGTTTTATACAGTTTTATATACTTTTATATAGTTTTATTTGTTTTGTATAGTATTATATAGTTTTATTAGTTTGATATAGCCTTATACGTTCTTATATATTTTTATATAGATTCATATAGTTTTATACAGTTTCATATAGTTTTTATATAGTTTTATTAGTGATATATATAGTTTTATACAGTTTTATATAGTTTTTATATAGTTGTATTAGTTTTATATAGTTTTATTTGGTTTTATATAGTTTTATATAGTTTTTTATAGTTTTGTATGTTTTATATAGTTTTCTATAGTTTTCTTAGTTTTATATGGTTTTATATAGTTTTATGTAGTTTTATATAGTTTTATATAGTTTTATATAGTTTTATATAGTTTTATATAGTTTTATATAGTTTTCTTAGTTTTATATAGTTTTATATAGTTTTATATACTTTTCTATAGTTTTCTTAGTTTTATATTGTTATATATAGTTTTATATAGTTTTATATAGTTTTATGTAGTTTTCTTAGTTATATATAGTTTTATATAGTTATATATAGTTTTATATAGTTTTGATAGTTTTATATAGTTTTATATAGTTTTATATAGTTTTATATAGTTCTATATAGTTTTATATATTTTTATAGAGTTTTATGTAGTTTTATATAATTTTATATGTTTTATATAGTTTTATATAGTTTTATATAGTTTTATATAGTTTTATATAGTTCTATATAGTTTTATATAGTTTTATATAGTTTTATATAGTTTTATATAGTTTTATATAGTTTTCTTAGTTTTATATAGTTTTCTAATTTTTATATAGTTTTATATAGTTTTATATAGTTTTATATAGTTTTATATAGTTTCATATAGTATTATATAGTTCTATAGAGTTTTACATAGGTTTATATAGTTTTGTTATGTTTTCATAGTTTTATATAGTTTTATATAGTCTTATAGATCTTTATATAGTTTTATATAGTTTTATATAGTTTTATAGAGTTTTATAGAGTTTTATAAAGTTTTATATAGTTTTGTTAGTTTTATATATTTTTATATAGTTTTATATAGGTTTTTATAGTTTTATATAGTTTTATATAGTTTTATATAGCTTTATTAGTTTTACATAGTTTTATGTTGTATTGTGTCGTTTTATACAGTTTTATATAGTTTTATATAGCTCCATATAATTTCATATAGTTTTGATATAGTTTTGTATATCTTTATATAGCTTTATATAATTTTATATACTTTTATATAGTTTTATATAGTTTTATATAGTTTTATATAGTTTTATACAGTTTCATATAGTTTTATATAGTTTTATATAGTTTTATATAGTTTTATATAGTTTTATATAGTTCTATACAGTTTTACATAGGTTTATATAGTTTTGTTATGTTTTCATAGTTTTATATAGTTTTATATAGTTTTATAAAGTTTTATATACTTTTAAATAGTTTTATGTTGTTTTATAGAGCTTTATATAGCTTTGTAAAGTTTTCTAAGTTTTATATAGTTTTATATAGTTTTATGTAGTTTTATATAGTTTTATAGAGCTTTATATAGTTTTATATAGTTTTATATAGATTTATAGAGTTTTATAAAGTTTTATATAGTTTTGTTAGTTTTATATATTTTTATATAATTTTATATTGTTTTATATAGTTTTCTTAGTTTTATATAGTTTCATAGAGTTTTCTTAGTTTTATATAGTTTCATAGAGTTTTCTTAGTTTTATATAGTTTCATAGAGTTTTATATAGTTTTATATAGTTTTATATACTTTTATATAGTTTTATATAGTTTTATATAGTTTTATATAGGTTTATATAGTTTTATATAGTTTTATATAGTTTTGTTTGTTTTATATATTTTTATATAGTTTTATATAGTTTTATATAGTTTTATATAGTTTTATATAGTTTCATATAGATTTATAGAGTTTTATGTGGTTTTATATAGTTTTATGTAGTTTTGTTAGTTTTATATAGTTTTATAGAGTTTTATGTAGTTTTATATAGTTTTATGTAGTTTTGTTAGTTTTGTATAGTTTTATATAGTTTTATATAGTTTTATATAGTGTTACATAGTTTTATATAGTTTTATTAGTTTTAAATCGCTTTATATAGTTATATATAGATTTATATAGTTCTATAGAGTTTTACATAGGTTTATATAGTTTTGTTATGTTTTCATAGTTTTATATAGTTTTATATAGTTTTATAGAGCTTTATATAGTTTTATATGGTTTTAAATAGTTTTATATAGTTTTATTAGTTTTATACAGTTTTATAGAGTTTTATATAGTTTTATATAGTTTTATATGTTTTATATAGTTTTATATAGTTTTATATAGTTTCATATAGTTTTATATAGTTTTTTGTTAGTTTTATAGAGCTTTATATAGTTTTATATAGTTTTATATAGTTTCATAGGGTTTTATAAAGTTTTATATAGTTTTATATAGCCTTGTAAGTTTTATATATTTTTATATACTTTTATATATTTTTATATAGTTTTAAACATTTTTATAGTTTTATAGAGTTTTATATAGTTTTGTATAGTTTTCTTAGTTTTACATAGTTTTCTATAGTTTTATATAGTTTTGTTAGTTTTATAGAGCTTTATATAGTTTTATATAGTTTTATATAGTTTTATATATTTATATATAGTTTTATATACTTTTATATAGTTTTCTTAGTTTTATATAGTTTTATATATTTATATATAGTTTTATATAGTTTTGTATAGTTTTTTGTTAGTTTTATAGAGCTTTATATAGTTTTATAGAGTTTTATATAGTTTTATAGAGTTTTATATAGTTTTATAAAGTTTTATTAGTTTTATATAGTACTATAAAGTTTTCTTAGTTTTATATAGTTTTATAGAGTTTTATATAGTTTTAAATAGTTTTATAAAGTTTTATATAGTTTTATATAGTTCTATATAGTTTTATAGAGTTTCATATAGTTTTATATAGTTTTATTAGTTTTATATAGTTTCATAGAGTTTTATTAGTTTTATATAGTTTCATAGAGTTTTATATAGTTTTATATAGTTTTATATACATTTATATAGTTTTATATAGTTTTATATAGGTTTATATAGGTTTATATAGTTTTATATAGTTTTATAGAGTTTTATATAGTTTTGTATAGTTTTCTTAGTTTTATATAGTTTTATATAGTCTTATGTAGTTTTATATAGTTTTGTATAGTTTTATATAGTTTTATAGAGTTTTATATAGTTTTATATAGTTTTATTAGTTTTATATAGTTTTATAAAGTTTTCTTAGTTTTATATAGTTTTATATAGTTTTATATAGTTTTATATAGTTTTATATATATTTATGTAGTTTTATATAGTTTTATAGAGCTTTATACAGTCTTATATAGTTTCATAGAGTTTTATGAAGTTTTATATAGTTTTATATAGTTTTGTAAGTTTTATATATTTTTATATAGTTTTATATAGTTTTATATAGTTTTATATAGTTTTATATAGTTTTCTTTGTTTTATATAGTTTTATATATTTATATATAGTTTTATATAGTTTTGATAGTTTTATATTGTTTTATATAGTTTTAATTTCTTTATAGAGTTTTGTTAGTTTTATTTATTTTTATATAGTTTTATATACTTTTATATAGTTTTCTTAGTTTTATATAGTTTTATATAGTTTTATATAGTTTTATATAGTTTCATATAGATTTATAGAGTTTTATGTGGTTTTATATAGTTTTATGTAGTTTTGTTAGTTTTATATAGTTTTATAGAGTTTTATGTAGTTTTATATAGTTTTATGTAGTTTTGTTAGTTTTGTATAGTTTTATATAGTTTTATATAGTTTTATATAGTGTTACATAGTTTTATATAGTTTTATTAGTTTTAAATCGCTTTATATAGTTATATATAGATTTATATAGTTCTATAGAGTTTTACATAGGTTTATATAGTTTTGTTATGTTTTCATAGTTTTATATAGTTTTATATAGTTTTATAGAGCTTTATATAGTTTTATATGGTTTTAAATAGTTTTATATAGTTTTATTAGTTTTATACAGTTTTATAGAGTTTTATATAGTTTTATATAGTTTTATATGTTTTATATAGTTTTATATAGTTTTATATAGTTTCATATAGTTTTATATAGTTTTTTGTTAGTTTTATAGAGCTTTATATAGTTTTATATAGTTTTATATAGTTTCATAGGGTTTTATAAAGTTTTATATAGTTTTATATAGCCTTGTAAGTTTTATATATTTTTATATACTTTTATATATTTTTATATAGTTTTAAACATTTTTATAGTTTTATAGAGTTTTATATAGTTTTGTATAGTTTTCTTAGTTTTACATAGTTTTCTATAGTTTTATATAGTTTTGTTAGTTTTATAGAGCTTTATATAGTTTTATATAGTTTTATATAGTTTTATATATTTATATATAGTTTTATATACTTTTATATAGTTTTCTTAGTTTTATATAGTTTTATATATTTATATATAGTTTTATATAGTTTTGTATAGTTTTTTGTTAGTTTTATAGAGCTTTATATAGTTTTATAGAGTTTTATATAGTTTTATAGAGTTTTATATAGTTTTATAAAGTTTTATTAGTTTTATATAGTACTATAAAGTTTTCTTAGTTTTATATAGTTTTATAGAGTTTTATATAGTTTTAAATAGTTTTATAAAGTTTTATATAGTTTTATATAGTTCTATATAGTTTTATAGAGTTTCATATAGTTTTATATAGTTTTATTAGTTTTATATAGTTTCATAGAGTTTTATTAGTTTTATATAGTTTCATAGAGTTTTATATAGTTTTATATAGTTTTATATACATTTATATAGTTTTATATAGTTTTATATAGGTTTATATAGGTTTATATAGTTTTATATAGTTTTATAGAGTTTTATATAGTTTTGTATAGTTTTCTTAGTTTTATATAGTTTTATATAGTCTTATGTAGTTTTATATAGTTTTGTATAGTTTTATATAGTTTTATAGAGTTTTATATAGTTTTATATAGTTTTATTAGTTTTATATAGTTTTATAAAGTTTTCTTAGTTTTATATAGTTTTATATAGTTTTATATAGTTTTATATAGTTTTATATATATTTATGTAGTTTTATATAGTTTTATAGAGCTTTATACAGTCTTATATAGTTTCATAGAGTTTTATGAAGTTTTATATAGTTTTATATAGTTTTGTAAGTTTTATATATTTTTATATAGTTTTATATAGTTTTATATAGTTTTATATAGTTTTATATAGTTTTATATAGTTTTCTTTGTTTTATATAGTTTTATATATTTATATATAGTTTTATATAGTTTTGATAGTTTTATATTGTTTTATATAGTTTTAATTTCTTTATAGAGTTTTGTTAGTTTTATTTATTTTTATATAGTTTTATATACTTTTATATAGTTTTCTTAGTTTTATATAGTTTTATATAGTTTTATATAGTTTTATATAGTTTTATATAGTTTTATATAGTTTTATATAGTTCTATACAGTTTTACATAGGTTTATATAGTTTTGTTATGTTTTCATAGTTTTATATGGTTTTATATAGTTTTATAAAGTTTTATATACTTTTAAATAGTTTTATGTTGTTTTATAGAGCTTTATATAGCTTTGTATAGTATTTTAAGTTTTATATAGTTTTATATAGTTTTATGTAGTTTTATATAGTTTTATAGAGCTTTATATAGTTTTATATAGTTTTATATAGATTTATAGAGTTCTATAAAGTTTTACATAGTTTTATATTGTTTTATATAGTTTTCTTAGTTTTATATAGTTTCATAGAGTTTTATATAGTTTTATATAGTTTTATACAGTTTTTAATAGTTTTATATAGTTCTATATAATTTTATATAGTTTTCTACAGTTTTATATAGATTCATATAGTTTTATATATTTTTAGTAGTTTTTCATAGTTTTATATAGTTTCATATAGTATTATATAGTTATATACAGTTTTATTAGTTTTATGTAGTTTTATATAGTTCTCGATAATTTGATATAGTTTTAATTGTTTTATATAGTTGTATATGCTTTCATATAGTTTTATATAGTTTTATATAGTTTTATATAGTTTTATATAGTTTTATATCGTGTCATATAGTTTCATATAGTTTTATATAGTTTTATTAGTTTTACATAGTTTTATATAGTTTCATATAGTATTATATAGTTTGATACAGTTTTATTAGTTTTATGTAGTTTTATATATTTCTCCATTATTTCATATAGTTTTAATAGTTTTATATAGTTTTATATGTTTGCAAATAGTTTTATAAAGTTTTATATAGTGTTATATAGTTTTATATATTTTTATATAGTTTTATATAGTTTTATATAGTTTTATATAGTTTTATATAGTTTTATATAGTTTTATGTAGTTTTATACAGTTTTATATAGTTTTATATAGTATTATATGGTTTTATATAGTTTTATATAGTTTTATATAGCTTTGTATAGTTTTATACAGTTTTAAATACTTTTATATACTTCTACATATATTTTATATTTTTATATAGTTTTATATAATTTAATATTGTCCTATATAGTTTTATATAGTTTTATATAGTTTTATATAGTTTTATATAGTTTTATATAGTTTTATATAGTTTTATATAGTTTTATATAGTCTTATATAGTTTTACATAGTTTCATATAGTTTTATATAGTTTTATTTAGTTTTATATACTTTTATGTAGTTTTATATAGTTCTATATAATTTTACATAGTTGTATATAATTTATATAATTTTATATAGTTTTATATAGTTTTATATAGTTTTATATAGTTTTATAGTTTTATATAGTTTTATATAGTTTTATATAGTTTGATATAGTTTTACACAGTTTTATTTAGTCCTATTAGTTTTGTATATTTGTATTACTTTTGTATAGTTTTATATAATTTTATATAGTAAGAAAGCCCTGGCGCATAAGTGAGTTATGCAGGCAAGATCTCGGAGCATCAGCGGCAGAGAAAATCTCAGTTACACGGTACCGCACACTCAGGTTTTGTCAAAAATCGAGCATGTATGTGCTGATATCTCGGGAGTTATAAGAAATAGTAAGATAAATCAAGCTGCATTTTCTGTTGGAGGACCTGGCGCATGAATGTGTGCAGCAGGAACGACCTCAGACCACCAGCTACCTCGAAAACCACGAACTCATGGGGCCGGACACTGAGGGTCTGGGAAAAATCCAATATATATCTGGTGATATCTCGGGTGCTATTAGAGATAGCGCAATAAATCAAAGTGCATTGTCCGTATGAGGCCTTTGCGCATGCATCTGGGCAGCGGGAACGACCTCGGAACACCAGGGCCCGAGAAAACCACCGTCTCATGGGGCCGCACACTCAGGGTCAGGGAAAAATCCAATATATCTGGTGATATCTCGGGTGCTATTACAGATAGCGCGATAAATCAAAGTGCATTGTCTGCAGGAAGCCCTGGCGCATGAATCTGTGCAGCGGGATCGACCTAGGACCACCAGGGGCCGAGAAAATTACAGATTTTCGGTCTCCGTTACACAAGGTCATGTAAAAATACAGCATATATCTGGTGATATCTCGGGTGCTATTAGAGATAGCGCGATAAATCAAAGTTCATTGTCTGTAGGAGGCACTTGCGCATGAATATGTGCAGCGGGAACGACCTCGGACCACCAGGGGCCGAGAAAACCACCGTCTCATGATGCGGGACACTCAGGGTCAGGGAAAAATGCAATATATATCTGCTGATATCTCGGGTGCTATTACAGATAGCGCGATAAATCAAAGTGCATTGTCTGTAGGAGGCCCTTGCGCATGAATCTGTGCAGCGGGGACGACCTCGGACCACCAGGGGCCGAGAAAATTACAGATTTTCGGTCTCCGTTACCCAAGGTCATGTAAAAATACAGCATGTATCTGGTGATATCTCGGGTGCTATTAGAGATAGCGCGATAAATCAAAGTTCATTGATTGTAGGAGGCACTTGCGCATGAATCTGTGCAGCGGGAACGACCTCGGACCACCAGGGGCCGAGAAAACCTCCGAAACATGGGGCCGGACACCCAAGGTCATTTAAAAATCCAGGATGTATCTGATGATATCTCGGGCGCTATTAGAGATAACGCAATAAACCAAAGTGAATTATCTGCAGGAGGCCCTGCCGCATGAATCTGTGCAGCAGGAACGACCTCGGACCACCAGGGGCCGAGAAAACCACCAACACATGGGACCGGACTGTCAGGGTCAGGGAAAGATCCAATATATATCTGGTGATATCTCGGGTGCTATTAGAGATAGCTCGATAAATCAAAGTGCATTGTCTGCAGGAGGCCCTGGCGCATGAATCTGTGCAGCGGGATCAACCTCGGACCACCAGGGGCCGAGAAAACCACCGACACATGGGGCCGGTCACTCAGGGTCAGGGAAAAATCCAATATATATCTGGTGATATCTTGGGTGCTATTAGAGATAGCGCAATAAACCAAAGTGTATTGTCTATAGGAGGCCCTGGCGCATGCATCTGTGCAGCAGGAACGACATCGGACAACCAGGGGCCGAGAAAATTACAGATTTTCGGTATCCGTCACCCAATGTCATGTAAAAATCCAGCATATATCTGGTGATATCTAGGGTTCTATTACAGATAGCGCGATAAATCAAACTGCACTGTCTGCAGGAGGCCCTGGTGCATGAATCTGTGCAGCAGGAGCGCCCTCGGACCTCCAGGGGCCGAGAAAACCACCGTCTCATGGTGCCGGACACTCAGGGTCAGGGAAAACTCCAATATATATCTGGTGATATCTCGGGTGCTATTAGAGATAGCGCGATAAATCAAAGTGCATTGTCTGGAGGAGGCCCTTGCGCATGAATCTGTGCAGCGGGAACGACCTCGGACCACCAGGGGCCAAGAAAACCACCGACACATTGGGCAGGACACCCAAGGTCATGTAAAAATCCAGGATGTATCTGATGATATCTCGGGTGCTATTAGAGATAACGCAACAAACCAAAGTGAATTATTTGCAGGAGGCCCTGCCGCATGAATCTGTGCAGCAGGATCGACATCGGACAACCATGGACCGAGGAAACCACCGACACATGGGGCCGGATACTAAGGGTCAGGGTAAAATCCAATATATATCTGGTGATATCTCGGGTGCTATTAGAGATAGCGCAATAAATCAAACGGCATTGTCCGAAGGAGGACCTTGCGCATGAATCTGTGCAGCGGGAACGGCCTCGGACAACCAGGGGCCGAGAAAACCACAGTCTCATGGGGCAGGACTGTCAGGGTCAGGGAAAAAACCAATATATATCTGGTGATGTCTCGGGTGCTATTAGAGATAGGGCAATAAATCAAAGTCCATTGTCTGCAGAAAGCCCGGGCGCATGAAACCGTGCAGCGGGAATGACATCGGACAACCATGGACCGAGAAAACCACCGATGCATGGGGCCGGGTACTAAGGGTCAGGGTAAAATCCAATATATATCTGGTGATATCTCGGGTGCTATTGCAGATATCGCAATAAATCAAACTGCATTGTCTGTACGAGGCCCTGGTGCATGAATCTGTGCAGCGGGAACGACCTCGGACCACCAGGGGCCGAGAAAACCACCGTCTCATGGGGCCGGACACTCAGGGTCGGGGAAAATCCAATATATATCAGGTGATATCTCGGGTGCTATTAGAGATAGCGCAATTAACCAAAGTGAATTATCTGCAGGAGGCCCTGGCGCTTGAATCTGTGCAGCGGGAACGACCTCGGACCACCAGGGTCCGCGAAAACCACCGTCTCATGGGGCCGGACACTCAGGGTCGGGGAAAAGTACAATATATATCTGGTGATATCTCGGGTGCTATTATAGATAGCGAATAAATCAAAGTGCATTGTCCGTAGGAGGCCTTTGCGCATGAATCTGTGCAGCAGGAACGACATCGGACCACCAGGGGCCGAGAAAATCACCGACACATGGGGCCGGTCACTCAGGGTCAGGGAAAAATCCAATATATATCTGGTGATATATTGGGTGCTATTAGAGATAGCGCAATAAACCAAAGTGTATTGTCTGCAGGAGGCCCTGGCGCATGCATCTCTGCAGCGGGAACGACCTCGGACCACCGGGGGCCGAGAAAACCACCGTCTCGTGGGGCCGGACACTAAGGAACTGGGAAAACTCCAATATATATCTGGTGATATCTCGGGTGCTATTACAGATAGTGCCATAAATCAAAGTGAATTATCTGCAGGGGGCCCTGGCGCATGAATCTGTTGCAGCAGGAACGACATCGGTCCACCAGGGGCCGAGAAAATTACAGATTTTCGGTATCCGTCACCCAAGGTCATGTAAACATCCACCATGTATCTGGTGATATATCGGGTGCTATAAGAGAAAGCGCATTAAATCAAAGTGCATTGTCTGCAGGAGGCCCTGGCGCATGAATCTGTGCAGCGGGATCGACCTCGGATCACCAGTGGCCGAGAAAACCACCGTCTCATGGTGCCGGGCAGTAAGGAACTGGGAAAAATCCAATATATATCTGGTGATATCTCGGGTGCTATTAGAGATGGCGCAATAAACCAAAGTTCATTGTCTGCAGAAGGCCCTGGCGCATGAATCTGTGCAGCGGGAACGACCTCGGATCACCAGGGGCCGAGAAAACCACCGACCCATGGGGCCGGGCACACTGGGTCAGGGAAAAATATAATATATATCTGGTGATATCTCGGGTGCTATTAGAAATAGCGCAGTAAATCAATGTGCATTGTCCGTATGAGTCCCTTGTACATGAATCTGTGCAGCGGGTACGACCTCGGACCACCAGGGACCGAGAAAACCACCGTCTCATGGGGCCGGACACTCAGGGTCAGGGGAAAATCCAATATATATCTCGTGATATCTCGGGTGGTATTAGTGATAGCGCTATAAATCAAAGTGCTTTGTCTGCGGGAGGCCCTGGCGCATGAATCTGTGCAGCGGCAACGACCTCGAACCACCAGGGGCTGAGAAAATTACAGATTTTCGGTATCCGTCACCCAAGGTCGTTTAAGAATCCAGTATGTATCTGGTGATATCTCGGGTGCTATTAGAGATAGCGCGATAAATCAAAGTGCTTTGTCTGCGGGAGGCCCTGGTGCATGAATCTGTGCAGCAGCAACGACCTCGGACCACCAGGGGCCGAGAAAACCACCGTCTCAGGGGGCCGGACTGTCAGGGTCAGGGGAAAATCCAGTATGTATCTCGTGATATCTCGGGTGCTATTAGAGAAAGCGCATTAAATCAAAGTGCATTGTCTGCAGGAGACCCTGGGGCATGAATCTGTGCAGCGTGAACCACCTCGGACCACCAGGAGCCGAGAAAATTACAGATTTTCGGTATCCGTCACGCAAGGTCATGTAAAAATCCAGCATATATCGGGTGATATCTCGGGTGCTATTAGAGAAAGCGCAATAAACCAAAGTGCATTGTCTGCAGGAGGCCCTGGCGCATGAATTTGGACAGCGGGAACGACCTCGGACAACCAGGGGCCGAGGAAACCACCGTCTCATGGGGCCGGACACTCAGGGTCAGGGTAAAATCCAATATATATCTAGGGTGCTATTAGAGATGGCGCGATAAATCAACTTGCATTGCCTGTAGGAGGCCTGGCGCATGAAGCTGTGCAGCGGGAACGACCTCGGACCACCAGGGGCCGAGAGAATTACAGATTTTCGGTACCCGTCACCCAATGTCATGTAAAAATCCAGCATATATCTGGTGATATCTCGGGTGCTATTAGAGATAGCACAGTAAACCAAAGTGAATTATCTGCAGGAGGCCCTGGTGCATGAATCTGTGCAGCAGCAACGACCTCGGACCACCAGGGGCCGAGAAAACCACCGTCTCAGGGGGCCGGACAATCAGGGTCAGGGAAAAATCCAATATATATCTGGTGATATCTCGGGTGCTATTAGAGATAGCGCAATAAATCAAAGTGCATTGTCCGTAGGAGGCCCTGGCGCATGAATCTGTGAAGCAGGAGCGACCTCGGACGTCCAGGGGCCGACAAAATTACAGATTTTCGGTAACCGTCACCCAAAGTCATGTAAAAATCCAGCATATATATGGTGCTTTCTCGGGTGCTATTACAGATAGCGCAATATATCAAAGTGAATTATCTGCAGGGGGCCCGGGCGCATGAATCTGGGCAGCGGGAACGACCTCGGAATACCAGGGGCCGAGAAAACCACCGTCTCATGGGGCCGGACACTCAGGGTCAGGGTAAAATCCAATATATATCTGGAGATATCACGGGTGCTATTAGAGATAGCGCAATAAATCAAAGTGCATTGTCTGCAGGAGGCCCTGGCGCATGAATCTGTGAAGCAGGAACGACCTCGGACGTCCAGGGGCCGAGAAACTTACAGATTTTCGGTGTCCGTCACACAACGTCATGTAAAAATCCAGCATATATCCGGTGATATCTCGGGTTCTATTACAGATAGGGCGATAAATCAAAGTGCATTATCTGCAGGAGGCCCTGGCGCATGAATCTGTGCAGCGGGAATGACCTCGGACCATAAGCGGCCGAGAAAACCATCGTCTCAAGGGGCCGAACACTCAGAGTCGGGGAAAAATCACATATATATCCGGTGATATGTCGGGTGCTATTAGAGATAGCGCAATAAACCAAAGTGCATTGTCTGTAGGAGGCCCTGGCGCATCAATCTGTGCAGCGGGAACGACATCGGACCACCAGGGGCCGAGAAAATCACCGTCTCATGGGGCCGGACTGTCAGGGTCTGGAAAAAATCCAATATATATCTGGTGATATCACGGGTCCTATTACAGATAGCGCAATAAATCAAAGTGCATTGTTCGTAGGAGGCCCTGGCGCATGAATCTGTGCAGCGGGAACGAACTCGGATCACCAGGGTCCGAGAAAATTACAGATTTTCGGTATCCGTCACCCAAAGTCATGTAAAAATCCAAGATATATATGGTGCTTTCTCGGATGCTATTACAGATAGCGCAATAAATCAAAGTGTATTGTCTGCGGGAGGCCCTGGCTCATGAATCTGTGCAGCGGCAACGACCTCGGACAACCAGGGGCCGAGAAAACCACCGTCTCATGGGGCCGGACACTCAGGGTGAGGGGAAAATCCAATATATATCTGGTGACATCTCGGGTGCTATTAGAGATAGCGCAATAAACAAAAGTGAATTGTCTGCAGGAGTCCCTGGCGCATGAATCTGTGCAGCGGGAACGACCTCGGATCACCAGGGGCCGAGAAAACCACCATCTCATGGGGCCGGACACTCAGGGTCAGGGGAAAATCCAATATATATCTGGTGACATCTCGGGTGCTATTAGAGATAGCGCGATAAATCAAAGTGCTTTGTCTGCGGGAGGCCCTGGCGCATGAATCTGTCCCGTGGGAACGACCTCGGACCGCCAGGGGCCGAGAAAACCACAGTCTCATGGGGCCGGACACTCAGGGTCAGGGGAAAATCCAATATATATCTGGTGATATCTCGGGTGCTATTAGAAATAGCGCAATAAACAAAGTGTTTTGTCTGCGGGAGGCCCTGGCGCATGAATCTGTGCAGCGGGAACGACCTCGGACCACCAGGGGCCGAGAAAATCACCGTCTCATGGGGCCGGACTGTCAGGGTCAGGAAAGAATCCAATATATATCTGGTGATATCTCGGGTGCTATTACAGATAGCGCAAGAAATCAAAGTGCATTGTCTGTAGGAGGCCCTTGCGCATGAATCTGGGCAGCGGGAACGACCTCGGGCCACCAGGGGCCGAGAAAACCACCGTCTCAAGGGGCCGAACACTCAAGGTCGGGGAAAAATCCCATATATATCTGGTGATATGTCGGGTGCTATTAGAGATAGCGCAATAAACCAAAGTGCATTGTCTGTAGGAGGCCCTGGCGCATGAATCTGTGCAGCGGGAACGACATCGGACCACCAGGGGCCGAGAAAATCACCGTCTCATGGGGCCGGACTGTCAGGGTCTGGAAAAAATCCAATATATATCTGGTGATATGTCGGGTGCTATTAGAGATAGCGCAATAAACAAAAGTGCATTGTCTGTAGGAGGCCCTGGCGCATGAATCTGGGCAGCGGGAACGACCTCGGACCTTCAGGTGCCGAGAAAACCACCGTCTCATGGGGCCGAACACTCAGGGTCGGGGAAAAATCAAATATATATCTGGTGATATGTCGGGTGCTATTAGAGATAGCGCAATAAACCAAAGTGCATTGTCTGTAGGAGGCCCTGGCGCATGAATCTGTGCCGCGGGAACGACCTCGGACCGCCAGGGGCCGAGAAAACCACAGTCTCATGGGGCCGGACACTCAGGGTCAGGGGAAAATCCAATATATATCTGGTGATATCTCGGGTGCTATTAGAGATAGCGCAATAAACCAAAGTGCATTGTCTGTAGGAGGCCCTGGCGCATGAATCTGTGCAGCGGGAACGACATCGGACCACCAGGGGCCGAGAAAACCACCGTCTCATGGGGCCGAACACTCAGGGTCGGGGAAAAATCCAATATATATCTGGTGATATGTCGGGTGCTATTAGAGATAGCGCAATAAACAAAAGTGAATTTTCTGCAGGAGTCCCTGGTGCATGAATCTGTGCAGCGGGAACGACCTCGGATCACCAGGGGCCGAGAAAACCACCATCTCATGGGGCCGGACACTCAGGGTCAGGGGAAAATCCAATATATATCTGGTGATATCTCGGGTGCTATTAGAGATAGCGCGATAAATCAAAGTGCTTTGTCTGCGGGAGGCCCTGGCGCATGAATCTGTGCCGCGGGAACGACCTCGGACCGCCAGGGGCCGAGAAAACCACAGTCTCATGGGGCCGGACACTCAGGGTCAGGGGAAAATCCAATATATATCTGGTGATATCTCGGGTGCTATTAGAAATAGCGCAATAAATCAAAGTGCTTTGTCTGCGGGAGGCCCTGGCGCATGAATCTGTGCAGCGGGAACGACCTCGGACCACCAGGGGCCGAGAAAATCACCGTCTCATGGGGCCGGACTGTCAGGGTCAGGAAAGAATCCAATATATATCTGGTGATATCTCGGGTGCTATTATAGATAGCGCAAGAAATCAAAGTGCATTGTCTGTAGGAGGCCCTTGCGCATGAATCTGGGCAGCGGGAACGACCTCGGACCACCAGGGTCCGAGAAAACCACCGTCTCAAGGGGCCGAACACTCAAGGTCGGGGAAAAATCCCATATATATCTAGTGATATGTCGGGTGCTATTAGAGATAGCGCAATAAACCAAAGTGCATTGTCTGTAGGAGGCCCTGGCGCATTAATCTGTGCAGCGGGAACGACATCGGACCACCAGGGGCCGAGAAAATCACCGTCTCATGGGGCCGGACTGTCAGGGTCTGGAAAAAATCCAATATATATCTGGTGATATCTCGTGTGCTATTACAGATAGCGCAAGAAATCAAACTGCATTTTCTGTAGGAGGCCCTGGCGCATGAATCTGGGCAGCGGGAACGACCTCGGACCTTCAGGTGCCGAGAAAACCACCGTCTCATGGGGCCGAACACTCAGGGTCGGGGAAAAATCAAATATATATCTGGTGATATGTCGGGTGCTATTAGAGATAGCGCAATAAACCAAAGTGCATTGTCTGTAGGAGGCCCTGGCGCATGAATCTGTGCAGCGGGAACGACATCGGACCACCAGGGGCCGAGAAAACCACCGTCTCATGGGGCCGAACACTCAGGGTCGGGGAAAAATCCAATATATATCTGGTGATATGTCGGGTGCTATTAGAGATAGCGCAATAAACAAAAGTGAATTGTCTGCAGGAGTCCCTGGCGCATGAATTTGTGCAGCGGGAACAACCTCGGATCACCAGGGGCCGAGAAAACCACCATCTCATGGGGCCGGACACTCAGGGTCAGGGGAAAATCCAATATATATCTGGTGATATCTCGGGTGCTATTAGAGATAGCGCGATAAATCAAAGTGCTTTGTCTGCGGGAGGCCCTGGCGCACGAATCTGTGCCGCGGGAACGACCTCGGACCGCCAGGGGCCGAGAAAACCACAGTCTCATGGGGCCGGACACTCAGGGTCAGGGGAAAATCCAATATATATCTGGTGATATCTCGGGTGCTATTAGAAATAGCGCAATAAATCAAAGTGCTTTGTCTGCGGGAGGCCCTGGCGCATGAATCTGTGCAGCGGGAACGACCTCGGACCACCAGGGGCCGAGAAAATCACCGTCTCATGGGGCCGGACTGTCAGGGTCAGGAAAGAATCCAATATATATCTGGTGATATCTCGGGTGCTATTACAGATAGCGCAAGAAATCAAAGTGCATTGTCTGTAGGAGGCCCTTGCGCATGAATCTGGGCAGCGGGAACGACCTCGGACCACCAGGGGCCGAGAAAACCACCGTCTCAAGGGGCCGAACACTCAAGGTCGGGGAAAAATCCCATATATATCTGGTGATATGTCGGGTGCTATTAGAGATAGCGCAATAAACCAAAGTGTATTGTCTGTAGGAGGCCCTGGCGCATGAATCTGTGCAGCGGGAACGACATCTGACCGCCAGGGGCCGAGAAAACCACCGACACATGGGGCCGGACACTCAGGGTCGGGGGAAAATCCAATATATATCTGGTGATATCTCGGGTGCTATTAGAGATAGCGCAATAAACCAAAGTCCATTGTCTGTAGGAGGCCCTGGCGCATGAATCTGTGCAGCGGGAACGACATCGGACCACCAGGGGCCGAGAAAACCACCGTCTCATGGGGCCGAACACTCAGGGTCGGGGAAAAATCCAATATATATCTGGTGATATGTCGGGTGCTATTAGAGATAGCGCAATAAACAAAAGTGAATTTTCTGCAGGAGTCCCTGGCGCATGAATCTGTGCAGCGGGAACGACCTCGGATCACCAGGGGCCGAGAAAACCACCATCTCATGGGGCCGGACACTCAGGGTCAGGGGAAAATCCAATATATATCTGGTGATATCTCGGGTGCTATTAGAGATAGCGCGATAAATCAAAGTGCTTTGTCTGCGGGAGGCCCTGGCGCATGAATCTGTGCCGCGGGAACGACCTCGGACCGCCAGGGGCCGAGAAAACCACAAGTCTCATGGGGCCGGACACTCAGGGTCAGGGGAAAATCCAATATATATCTGGTGATATCTCGGGTGCTATTAGAAATAGCGCAATAAATCAAAGTGCTTTGTCTGCGGGAGGCCCTGGCGCATGAATCTGTGCAGCGGGAACGACCTCGGACCACCAGGGGCCGAGAAAACCACCGTCTCAAGGGGCCGAACACTCAAGGTCGGGGAAAAATCCCATATATATCTGGTGATATGTCGGGTGCTATTAGAGATAGCGCAATAAACAAAAGTGAATTGACTGCAGGAGTCCCTGGCGCATGAATCTGTGCAGCGGGAACGACCTCGGATCACCAGGGGCCGAGAAAACCACCATCTCATGGGGCCGGACACTCAGGGTCAGGGGAAAATCCAATATATATCTGGTGACATCTCGGGTGCTATTAGAGATAGCGCGATAAATCAAAGTTTTTTGTCTGCGGGAGGCCCTGGCGCATGAATCTGTGCCGCGGGAACGACCTCGGACCGCCAGGGGCCGAGAAAACCACAGTCTCATGGGGCCGGACACTCAGTGTCAGGGGAAAATCCAATATATATCTGGTGATATCTCGGGTGCTATTAGAAATAGCGCAATAAACCAAAGTGAATTATCTGCAGGAGGCCCTGGCGCATGAATCTCTGCAGCGGGAACGAACTCGGATCACCAGGGTCCGAGAAAATTACAGATTTTCGGTATCCGTCACCCAAAGTCATGTAAAAATCCAAGATATATATGGTGCTTTCTCGGATGCTATTACAGATAGCGCAATAAATCAAAGTGCATTATCTGCAGAAGGCCCTCTCGCATGCATCTGTGCAAGCGGAAACGACCTCGGACCACCAGGGGCCGAGAAAACCACCGTCTGATGGGGCCGGACACTCAGGGTCAGGGAAAAATCCAATATATATCTGGTGATATCTCGTGTGCTATTATAGATAGCGCAATAAATCAAAGTGCATTGTCCGTAGGAGCCCATTGCGCATGAAACTGTGCAGCGGGAACGACATCGGACCACCAGGGGCCGAGAAAATTACAGATTTTCGGTATCCGTCACCCAAAGTCATGTAAAAATCTAGCATATATATGGTGCTTTCTCGGGTGCTATTACAGATAGCGCAATAAATCAATGTGCATTGTCTGCAGGAGTACCTGGCGCATGAATCTGGGCAGCGGGAACGACCTCGGACCACCAGCGGCCGAGAAAACCAACGTCTCATGGGGCCGGACACTCAGGGTCAGGGGAAAATCCAATATATATCTGGTGATATCTCGGGTGCTATTAGAGATAGCGCAATAAATCAAAGTGCATTTTCTGCAGGAGGCCCTCTCGCATGCATCTGTGCAAGCGGAAACGACCTCGGACCACCAGGGGCCGAGAAAACCACCGTCTGATGGGGCCGGACACTCAGGGTCAGGGAAAAATCCAATATATATCTGGTGATATCTCGTGTGCTATTATAGATAGCGCAATAAATCAAAGTGCATTGTCCGTAGGAGGCCATTGCGCATGAATCTGTGCAGCGGGAACGACATCGGACCACCAGGGGCCGAGAAAATTACAGATTTTCGGTATCCGTCACCCAAAGTCATGTAAAAATCCAGCATATATATGGTGCTTTCTCGGGTGCTATTACAGATAGGGCAATAAACCATTGTGAATTATCTGCAGGATGCCCTGGCGCATGAATCTCTGCAGCGGGAACGAACTCGGATCACCAGGGTCCGAGAAAACCACCGTCTCATGGGGCCGGACACTCAGGGTCGGGGAAAAATCCTATATATATCTGGTGATATCTCGGGTGATATTAGAGATAGTGCAATAAACCAAAGTGAATTATCTGCAGGCGGCCCTGGCGCATGTATCAGTGCAGCGGGAACGACCTCGGACCACCAGGGGCCGAGAAAACCACCGACACATGGGGCCGGACACTCAGGGGCAGGGAAAAATCCAATATATATCTGGTGATGTCTCGGGTGCTATTAGAGATAGCGCAATAAACCAAAGTGAATTATCTGCAGGATGCCCTGGCGCATGAATCTCTGCAGCGGGAACGAACTCGGATCACCAGGATCCGAGAAAACCACCGTCTCATGGGGCCGGACACTCAGGGTCGGGGAAGAATCCTATATATATCTGGTGATATCTCGGGTGCTATTAGAGATAGCGCAATAAACCAAAGTGAATTATCTGCAGGCGGCCCTGGCGCATGTATCTGTGCAGCGGGAACGACCTCGGACCACCAGGGGCCGCGAAAACCACCGTCTCATGGGGCCGGACAGTCAGGGTCGGGGAAAAATCCAAAATATATCTGGTGATATCTCGGGTGCTATTAGAGATAGCGCAATAAACCACAGTGAATTATCTGCAGGAGGCCCGGGCGCATGAATCTGTGCAGCGGGAACGACCTCGGACCACCAGGGGCCGAGAAAATTACAGATTTTCGGTATCCGTCACCCAAAGTCATGTAAAAATCCAGCATATATATGGTGCTTTCTCGGGTGCTATTACAGATAGGGCAATAAACCATTGTGAATTATCTGCAGGATGCCCTGGCGCATGAATCTCTGCAGCGGGAACGAACTCGGATCACCAGGGTCCGAGAAAACCACCGTCTCATGGGGCCGGACACTCAGGGTCGGGGAAAAATCCTATATATATCTGGTGATATCTCGGGTGATATTAGAGATAGCGCAATAAACCAAAGTGAATTATCTGCAGGCGGCCCTGGCGCATGTATCAGTGCAGCGGGAACGACCTCGGACCACCAGGGGCCGAGAAAACCACCGACACATGGGGCCGGACACTCAGGGGCAGGGAAAAATCCAATATATATCTGGTGATGTCGAGGGTGCTATTAGAGATAGCGCAATAAACCAAAGTGAATTATCTGCAGGATGCCCTGGCGCATGAATCTCTGCAGCGGGAACGAACTCGGATCACCAGGATCCGAGAAAACCACCGTCTCATGGGGCCGGACACTCAGGGTCGGGGAAGAATCCTATATATATCTGGTGATATCTCGGGTGCTATTAGAGATAGCGCAATAAACCAAAGTGAATTATCTGCAGGCGGCCCTGGCGCATGTATCTGTGCAGCGGGAACGACCTCGGACCACCAGGGGCCGCGAAAACCACCGTCTCATGGGGCCGGACAGTCAGGGTCGGGGAAAAATCCAAAATATATCTGGTGATATCTCGGGTGCTATTAGAGATAGCGCAATAAACCACAGTGAATTATCTGCAGGAGGCACGGGCGCATGAATCTGTGCAGCGGGAACGACATCGGACCACCAGGGGCCGAGAAAACCACCGTCTCATGGGGCCGAACACTCAGGGTCGGGGAAAAATCCAATATATATCTGGTGATATGTCGGGTGCTATTAGAGATAGCGCAATAAACAAAAGTGAATTTTCTGCAGGAGTCCCTGGCGCATGAATCTGTGCAGCGGGAACGACCTCGGATCACCAGGGGCCGAGAAAACCACCATCTCATGGGGCCGGACACTCAGGGTCAGGGGAAAATCCAATATATATCTGGTGATATCTCGGGTGCTATTAGAGATAGCGCGATAAATCAAAGTGCTTTGTCTGCGGGAGGCCCTGGCGCATGAATCTGTGCCGCGGGAACGACCTCGGACCGCCAGGGGCCGAGAAAACCACAAGTCTCATGGGGCCGGACACTCAGGGTCAGGGGAAAATCCAATATATATCTGGTGATATCTCGGGTGCTATTAGAAATAGCGCAATAAATCAAAGTGCTTTGTCTGCGGGAGGCCCTGGCGCATGAATCTGTGCAGCGGGAACGACCTCGGACCACCAGGGGCCGAGAAAACCACCGTCTCAAGGGGCCGAACACTCAAGGTCGGGGAAAAATCCCATATATATCTGGTGATATGTCGGGTGCTATTAGAGATAGCGCAATAAACAAAAGTGAATTGTCTGCAGGAGTCCCTGGCGCATGAATCTGTGCAGCGGGAACGACCTCGGATCACCAGGGGCCGAGAAAACCACCATCTCATGGGGCCGGACACTCAGGGTCAGGGGAAAATCCAATATATATCTGGTGACATCTCGGGTGCTATTAGAGATAGCGCGATAAACCAAAGTGAATTATCTGCAGGAGGCCCTGGCGCATGAATCTCTGCAGCGGGAACGAACTCGGATCACCAGGGTCCGAGAAAATTACAGATTTTCGGTATCCGTCACCCAAAGTCATGTAAAAATCCAAGATATATATGGTGCTTTCTCGGATGCTATTACAGATAGCGCAATAAATCAAAGTGCATTATCTGCAGAAGGCCCTCTCGCATGCATCTGTGCAAGCGGAAACGACCTCGGACCACCAGGCGCCGAGAAAACCACCGTCTGATGGGGCCGGACACTCAGGGTCAGGGAAAAATCCAATATATATCTGGTGATATCTCGTGTGCTATTATAGATAGCGCAATAAATCAAAGTGCATTGTCCGTAGGAGGCCATTGCGCATGAATCTGTGCAGCGGGAACGACATCGGACCACCAGGGGCCGAGAAAATTACAGATTTTCGGTATCCGTCACCCAAAGTCATGTAAAAATCCAGCATATATATGGTGCTTTCTCGGGTGCTATTACAGATAGGGCAATAAACCATTGTGAATTATCTGCAGGATGCCCTGGCGCATGAATCTCTGCAGCGGGAACGAACTCGGATCACCAGGGTCCGAGAAAACCACCGTCTCATGGGGCCGGACACTCAGGGTCGGGGAAGAATCCTATATATATCTGGTGATATCTCGGGTGCTATTAGAGATAGCGCAATAAATCAAAGTGCATTTTCTGCAGGAGGCCCTCTCGCATGCATCTGTGCAAGCGGAAACGACCTCGGACCACCAGGGGCCGAGAAAACCACCGTCTGATGGGGCCGGACACTCAGGGTCAGGGAAAAATCCAATATATATCTGGTGATATCTCGTGTGCTATTATAGATAGCGCAATAAATCAAAGTGCATTGTCCGTAGGAGGCCATTGCGCATGAATCTGTGCAGCGGGAACGACATCGGACCACCAGGGGCCGAGAAAATTACAGATTTTCGGTATCCGTCACCCAAAGTCATGTAAAAATCCAGCATATATATGGTGCTTTCTCGGGTGCTATTACAGATAGGGCAATAAACCATTGTGAATTATCTGCAGGATGCCCTGGCGCATGAATCTCTGCAGCGGGAACGAACTCGGATCACCAGGGTCCGAGAAAACCACCGTCTCATGGGGCCGGACACTCAGGGTCGGGGAAAAATCCTATATATATCTGGTGATATCTCGGGTGATATTAGAGATAGTGCAATAAACCAAAGTGAATTATCTGCAGGCGGCCCTGGCGCATGTATCAGTGCAGCGGGAACGACCTCGGACCACCAGGGGCCGAGAAAACCACCGACACATGGGGCCGGACACTCAGGGGCAGGGAAAAATCCAATATATATCTGGTGATGTCTCGGGTGCTATTAGAGATAGCGCAATAAACCAAAGTGAATTATCTGCAGGATGCCCTGGCGCATGAATCTCTGCAGCGGGAACGAACTCGGATCACCAGGATCCGAGAAAACCACCGTCTCATGGGGCCGGACACTCAGGGTCGGGGAAGAATCCTATATATATCTGGTGATATCTCGGGTGCTATTAGAGATAGCGCAATAAACCAAAGTGAATTATCTGCAGGCGGCCCTGGCGCATGTATCTGTGCAGCGGGAACGACCTCGGACCACCAGGGGCCGCGAAAACCACCGTCTCATGGGGCCGGACAGTCAGGGTCGGGGAAAAATCCAAAATATATCTGGTGATATCTCGGGTGCTATTAGAGATAGCGCAATAAACCACAGTGAATTATCTGCAGGAGGCCCGGGCGCATGAATCTGTGCAGCGGGAACGACCTCGGACCACCAGGGGCCGAGAAAATTACAGATTTTCGGTATCCGTCACCCAAAGTCATGTAAAAATCCAGCATATATATGGTGCTTTCTCGGGTGCTATTACAGATAGGGCAATAAACCATTGTGAATTATCTGCAGGATGCCCTGGCGCATGAATCTCTGCAGCGGGAACGAACTCGGATCACCAGGGTCCGAGAAAACCACCGTCTCATGGGGCCGGACACTCAGGGTCGGGGAAAAATCCTATATATATCTGGTGATATCTCGGGTGATATTAGAGATAGCGCAATAAACCAAAGTGAATTATCTGCAGGCGGCCCTGGCGCATGTATCAGTGCAGCGGGAACGACCTCGGACCACCAGGGGCCGAGAAAACCACCGACACATGGGGCCGGACACTCAGGGGCAGGGAAAAATCCAATATATATCTGGTGATGTCTCGGGTGCTATTAGAGATAGCGCAATAAACCAAAGTGAATTATCTGCAGGATGCCCTGGCGCATGAATCTCTGCAGCGGGAACGAACTCGGATCACCAGGATCCGAGAAAACCACCGTCTCATGGGGCCGGACACTCAGGGTCGGGGAAGAATCCTATATATATCTGGTGATATCTCGGGTGCTATTAGAGATAGCGCAATAAACCAAAGTGAATTATCTGCAGGCGGCCCTGGCGCTTGTATCTGTGCAGCGGGAACGACCTCGGACCACCAGGGGCCGCGAAAACCACCGTCTCATGGGGCCGGACAGTCAGGGTCGGGGAAAAATCCAAAATATATCTGGTGATATCTCGGGTGCTATTAGAGATAGCGCAATAAACCACAGTGAATTATCTGCAGGAGGCACGGGCGCATGAATCTGTGCAGCGGGAACGACCTCGGACCACCAGGGGCCAAGAAAACCACCGTCTCATGGGGCCGGACACTCAGGGCCAGGGAAAAATCCAATATATATCTGGTGATATCTCGGGTGCTCTTACAGATGGCACACTAAACCAAAGTGAATTATCTGCAGCGGGCCCGGGCACACGAATCTGTGCACCGGGAACGACCTCGGACCACCAGGGGCCGAGAAAACCACCGACACATGGGGGCGCACACCCAAGGTCATGTAAAAACCCAGGATGTATCTGATGATACCTCTGGTGTTATTAGAGATAGCGCAATAAAACAAAGTGCATTTCCTGTAGGAGGCACTGGCGCATGAATCTGTGCAGCAGGAACTACCTCGGACCACCAGGGGCCGAGAAAATTACAGATATTCGGAATCCGTCACCCAAGGTCATGTAAAAATCCAGCATATATCTGGTGATATCTCGGGTGCTATTACAGATAGCGCAATAAACCAAAGTGCATTTTCTGTAGGAGGCCCTGGCGCATGAATCTGGGCAGCGGGAACGACCTCGGACCTTCAGGTGCCGAGAAAACCACCGTCTCATGGGGCCGAACACTCAGGGTCGGGGAAAAATCAAATATATATCTGGTGATATCTCGGGTGCTATTAGAGATAGCGCAATAAACCAAAGTGCATTGTCTGTAGGAGGCCCTGGCGCATGAATCTGTGCAGCGGGAACGACATCGGACCACCAGGGGCCGAGAAAACCACCGTCTCATGGGGCCGAACACTCAGGGTCGGGGAAAAATCCAATATATATCTGGTGATATGTCGGGTGCTATTAGAGATAGCGCAATAAACAAAAGTGAATTTTCTGCAGGAGTCCCTGGCGCATGAATCTGTGCAGCGGGAACGACCTCGGATCACCAGGGGCCGAGAAAACCACCATCTCATGGGGCCGGACACTCAGGGTCAGGGGAAAATCCAATATATATCTGGTGATATCTCGGGTGCTATTAGAGATAGCGCGATAAATCAAAGTGCTTTGTCTGCGGGAGGCCCTGGCGCATGAATCTGTGCCGCGGGAACGACCTCGGACCGCCAGGGGCCGAGAAAACCACAAGTCTCATGGGGCCGGACACTCAGGGTCAGGGGAAAATCCAATATATATCTGGTGATATCTCGGGTGCTATTAGAAATAGCGCAATAAATCAAAGTGCTTTGTCTGCGGGAGGCCCTGGCGCATGAATCTGTGCAGCGGGAACGACCTCGGACCACCAGGGGCCGAGAAAACCACCGTCTCAAGGGGCCGAACACTCAAGGTCGGGGAAAAATCCCATATATATCTGATGATATGTCGGGTGCTATTAGAGATAGCGCAATAAACAAAAGTGAATTGTCTGCAGGAGTCCCTGGCGCATGAATCTGTGCAGCGGGAACGACCTCGGATCACCAGGGGCCGAGAAAACCACCATCTCATGGGGCCGGACACTCAGGGTCAGGGGAAAATCCAATATATATCTGGTGACATCTCGGGTGCTATTAGAGATAGCGCGATAAACCAAAGTGAATTATCTGCAGGAGGCCCTGGCGCATGAATCTCTGCAGCGGGAACGAACTCGGATCACCAGGGTCCGAGAAAATTACAGATTTTCGGTATCCGTCACCCAAAGTCATGCAAAAATCCAAGATATATATGGTGCTTTCTCGGATGCTATTACAGATAGCGCAATAAATCAAAGTGCATTATCTGCAGAAGGCCCTCTCGCATGCATCTGTGCAAGCGGAAACGACCTCGGACCACCAGGGGCCGCGAAAACCACCGTCTCATGGGGCCGGACAGTCAGGGTCGGGGAAAAATCCAAAATATATCTGGTGATATCTCGGGTGCTATTAGAGATAGCGCAATAAACCACAGTGAATTTTCTGCAGGAGTCCCTGGCGCATGAATCTGTGCAGCGGGAACGACCTCGGATCACCAGGGGCCGAGAAAACCACCATCTCATGGGGCCGGACACTCAGGGTCAGGGGAAAATCCAATATATATCTGGTGATATCTCGGGTGCTATTAGAGATAGCGCGATAAATCAAAGTGCTTTGTCTGCGGGAGGCCCTGGCGCATGAATCTGTGCCGCGGGAACGACCTCGGACCGCCAGGGGCCGAGAAAA
This sequence comes from Nomia melanderi, assembly GCF_051020985.1. Taxonomy (NCBI): domain Eukaryota; kingdom Metazoa; phylum Arthropoda; class Insecta; order Hymenoptera; family Halictidae; genus Nomia; species Nomia melanderi. Next base: position 524,964 of record NW_027475166.1, on the reverse strand, counting down.
CCACAAGTCTCATGGGGCCGGACACTCAGGGTCAGGGGAAAATCCAATATATATCTGGTGATATCTCGGGTGCTATTAGAAATAGCGCAATAAATCAAAGTGCTTTGTCTGCGGGAGGCCCTGGCGCATGAATCTGTGCAGCGGGAACGACCTCGGACCACCAGGGGCCGAGAAAACCACCGTCTCAAGGGGCCGAACACTCAAGGTCGGGGAAAAATCCCATATATATCTGATGATATGTCGGGTGCTATTAGAGATAGCGCAATAAACAAAAGTGAATTGTCTGCAGGAGTCCCTGGCGCATGAATCTGTGCAGCGGGAACGACCTCGGATCACCAGGGGCCGAGAAAACCACCATCTCATGGGGCCGGACACTCAGGGTCAGGGGAAAATCCAATATATATCTGGTGACATCTCGGGTGCTATTAGAGATAGCGCGATAAACCAAAGTGAATTATCTGCAGGAGGCCCTGGCGCATGAATCTCTGCAGCGGGAACGAACTCGGATCACCAGGGTCCGAGAAAATTACAGATTTTCGGTATCCGTCACCCAAAGTCATGCAAAAATCCAAGATATATATGGTGCTTTCTCGGATGCTATTACAGATAGCGCAATAAATCAAAGTGCATTATCTGCAGAAGGCCCTCTCGCATGCATCTGTGCAAGCGGAAACGACCTCGGACCACCAGGGGCCGCGAAAACCACCGTCTCATGGGGCCGGACAGTCAGGGTCGGGGAAAAATCCAAAATATATCTGGTGATATCTCGGGTGCTATTAGAGATAGCGCAATAAACCACAGTGAATTATCTGCAGGAGGCCCGGGCGCATGAATCTGTGCAGCGGGAACGACCTCGGACCACCAGGGGCCGAGAAAATTACAGATTTTCGGTATCCGTCACCCAAAGTCATGTAAAAATCCAGCATATATATGGTGCTTTCTCGGGTGCTATTACAGATAGGGCAATAAACCATTGTGAATTATCTGCAGGATGCCCTGGCGCATGAATCTCTGCAGCGGGAACGAACTCGGATCACCAGGGTCCGAGAAAACCACCGTCTCATGGGGCCGGACACTCAGGGTCGGGGAAGAATCCTATATATATCTGGTGATATCTCGGGTGCTATTAGAGATAGCGCAATAAATCAAAGTGCATTTTCTGCAGGAGGCCCTCTCGCATGCATCTGTGCAAGCGGAAACGACCTCGGACCACCAGGGGCCGAGAAAACCACCGTCTGATGGGGCCGGACACTCAGGGTCAGGGAAAAATCCAATATATATCTGGTGATATCTCGTGTGCTATTATAGATAGCGCAATAAATCAAAGTGCATTGTCCGTAGCAGGCCATTGCGCATGAATCTGTGCAGCGGGAACGACATCGGACCACCAGGGGCCGAGAAAATTACAGATTTTCGGTATCCGTCACCCAAAGTCATGTAAAAATCCAGCATATATATGGTGCTTTCTCGGGTGCTATTACAGATAGGGCAATAAACCAAAGTGAATTATCTGCAGGCGGCCCTGGCGCATGTATCAGTGCAGCGGGAACGACCTCGGACCACCAGGGGCCGAGAAAACCACCGACACATGGGGCCGGACACTCAGGGGCAGGGAAAAATCCAATATGTATCTGGTGATGTCTCGGGTGCTATTAGAGATAGCGCAATAAACCAAAGTGAATTATCTGCAGGATGCCCTGGCGCATGAATCTCTGCAGCGGGAACGAACTCGGATCACCAGGATCCGAGAAAACCACCGTCTCATGGGGCCGGACACTCAGGGCCAGGGAAAAATCCAATATATATCTGGTGATATCTCGGGTGCTCTTACAGATGGCACACTAAACCAAAGTGAATTATCTGCAGCGGGCCCGGGCACATGAATCTGTGCACCGGGAACGACCTCGGACCACCAGGGGCCGAGAAAACCACCGACACATGGGGGCGCACACCCAAGGTCATGTAAAAACCCAGGATGTATCTGATGATACCTCTGGTGTTATTAGAGATAGCGCAATAAAACAAAGTGCATTTCCTGTAGGAGGCACTGGCGCATGAATCTGTGCAGCAGGAACTACCTCGGACCACCAGGGGCCGAGAAAATTACAGATATTCGGAATCCGTCACCCAAGGTCATGTAAAAATCCAGCATATATCTGGTGATATCTCGGGTGCTATTACAGATAGCGCAATAAACCAAAGTGCATTGTCTGTAGGAGGCCCTGGCGCATGAATCTGTGCAGCGGGAACGACATCGGACCACCAGGGGCCGAGAAAATCACCGTCTCATGGGGCCGGACTGTCAGGGTCTGGAAAAAATCCAATATATATCTGGTGATATCTCGTGTGCTATTACAGATAGCGCAAGAAATCAAACTGCATTTTCTGTAGGAGGCCCTGGCGCATGAATCTGGGCAGCGGGAACGACCTCGGACCTTCAGGTGCCGAGAAAACCACCGTCTCATGGGGCCGAACACTCAGGGTCGGGGAAAAATCAAATATATATCTGGTGATATCTCGGGTGCTATTAGAGATAGCGCAATAAACCAAAGTGCATTGTCTGTAGGAGGCCCTGGCGCATGAATCTGTGCAGCGGGAACGACATCGGACCACCAGGGGCCGAGAAAACCACCGTCTCATGGGGCCGAACACTCAGGGTCGGGGAAAAATCCAATATATATCTGGTGATATGTCGGGTGCTATTAGAGATAGCGCAATAAACAAAAGTGAATTTTCTGCAGGAGTCCCTGGCGCATGAATCTGTGCAGCGGGAACGACCTCGGATCACCAGGGGCCGAGAAAACCACCATCTCATGGGGCCGGACACTCAGGGTCAGGGGAAAATCCAATATATATCTGGTGATATCTCGGGTGCTATTAGAGATAGCGCGATAAATCAAAGTGCTTTGTCTGCGGGAGGCCCTGGCGCATGAATCTGTGCCGCGGGAACGACCTCGGACCGCCAGGGGCCGAGAAAACCACAAGTCTCATGGGGCCGGACACTCAGGGTCAGGGGAAAATCCAATATATATCTGGTGATATCTCGGGTGCTATTAGAAATAGCGCAATAAATCAAAGTGCTTTGTCTGCGGGAGGCCCTGGCGCATGAATCTGTGCAGCGGGAACGACCTCGGACCACCAGGGGCCGAGAAAACCACCGTCTCAAGGGGCCGAACACTCAAGGTCGGGGAAAAATCCCATATATATCTGGTGATATGTCGGGTGCTATTAGAGATAGCGCAATAAACAAAAGTGAATTGTCTGCAGGAGTTCCTGGCGCATGAATCTGTGCAGCGGGAACGACCTCGGATCACCAGGGGCCGAGAAAACCACCATCTCATGGGGCCGGACACTCAGGGTCAGGGGAAAATCCAATATATATCTGGTGACATCTCGGGTGCTATTAGAGATAGCGCGATAAACCAAAGTGAATTATCTGCAGGAGGCCCTGGCGCATGAATCTCTGCAGCGGGAACGAACTCGGATCACCAGGGTCCGAGAAAATTACAGATTTTCGGTATCCGTCACCCAAAGTCATGTAAAAATCCAAGATATATATGGTGCTTTCTCGGATGCTATTACAGATAGCGCAATAAATCAAAGTGCATTATCTGCAGAAGGCCCTCTCGCATGCATCTGTGCAAGCGGAAACGACCTCGGACCACCAGGGGCCGAGAAAACCACCGTCTGATGGGGCCGGACACTCAGGGTCAGGGAAAAATCCAATATATATCTGGTGATATCTCGTGTGCTATTATAGATAGCGCAATAAATCAAAGTGCATTGTCCGTAGGAGGCCATTGCGCATGAATCTGTGCAGCGGGAACGACATCGGACCACCAGGGGCCGAGAAAATTACAGATTTTCGGTATCCGTCACCCAAAGTCATGTAAAAATCCAGCATATATATGGTGCTTTCTCGGGTGCTATTACAGATAGGGCAATAAACCATTGTGAATTATCTGCAGGATGCCCTGGCGCATGAATCTCTGCAGCGGGAACGAACTCGGATCACCAGGGTCCGAGAAAACCACCGTCTCATGGGGCCGGACACTCAGGGTCGGGGAAAAATCCTATATATATCTGGTGATATCTCGGGTGATATTAGAGATAGTGCAATAAACCAAAGTGAATTATCTGCAGGCGGCCCTGGCGCATGTATCAGTGCAGCGGGAACGACCTCGGACCACCAGGGGCCGAGAAAACCACCGACACATGGGGCCGGACACTCAGGGGCAGGGAAAAATCCAATATATATCTGGTGATGTCTCGGGTGCTATTAGAGATAGCGCAATAAACCAAAGTGAATTATCTGCAGGATGCCCTGGCGCATGAATCTCTGCAGCGGGAACGAACTCGGATCACCAGGATCCGAGAAAACCACCGTCTCATGGGGCCGGACACTCAGGGTCGGGGAAGAATCCTATATATATCTGGTGATATCTCGGGTGCTATTAGAGATAGCGCAATAAACCAAAGTGAATTATCTGCAGGCGGCCCTGGCGCATGTATCTGTGCAGCGGGAACGACCTCGGACCACCAGGGGCCGCGAAAACCACCGTCTCATGGGGCCGGACAGTCAGGGTCGGGGAAAAATCCAAAATATATCTGGTGATATCTCGGGTGCTATTAGAGATAGCGCAAGAAATCAAACTGCATTTTCTGTAGGAGGCCCTGGCGCATGAATCTGGGCAGCGGGAACGACCTCGGACCACCAGGGGCCGAGAAAATTACAGATTTTCGGTATCCGTCACCCAAAGTCATGTAAAAATCCAGCATATATATGGTGCTTTCTCGGGTGCTATTACAGATAGGGCAATAAAACATTGTGAATTATCTGCAGGATGCCCTGGCGCATGAATCTCTGCAGCGGGAACGAACTCGGATCACCAGGGTCCGAGAAAACCACCGTCTCATGGGGCCGGACACTCAGGGTCGGGGAAGAATCCTATATATATCTGGTGATATGTCGGGTGCTATTAGAGATAGCGCAATAAACAAAAGTGAATTGTCTGCAGGAGTCCCTGGCGCATGAATTTGTGCAGCGGGAACGACCTCGGATCACCAGGGGCCGAGAAAACCACCATCTCATGGGGCCGGACACTCAGGGTAAGGGGAAAATCCAATATATATCTGGTGATATCTCGGGTGCTATTAGAGATAGCGCGATAAATCAAAGTGCTTTGTCTGCGGGAGGCTCTGGCGCATGAATCTGTGCCGCGGGAACGACCTCGGACCGCCAGGGGCCGAGAAAACCACCGTCTCATGGGGCCGGACTGACAGGGTCAGGAAAGAATCCAATATATATCTGGTGATATCTCGGGTGCTATTACAGATAGCGCAAGAAATCAAAGTGCATTGTCTGTAGGAGGCCCTTGCGCATGAATCTGGGCAGCGGGAACGACCTCGGACCTTCAGGTGCCGAGAAAACCACCGTCTCATGGGGCCGGACACTCAGGGCCAGGGAAAAATCCAATATATATCTGGTGATATCTCGGGTGCTCTTACAGATAGCACACTAAACCAAAGTGAATTATCTGCAGCGGGCCCGGGCACATGAATCTGTGCACCGGGAACGACCTCGGACCACCAGGGGCCGAGAAAACCACCGACACATGGGGCCGCACACCCAAGGTCATGTAAAAACCCAGGATGTATCTTATGATACCTCTGGTGTTATTAGAGATAGCGCAATAAAACAAAGTGCATTTCCTGTAGGAGGCACTGGCGCATGAATCTGTGCAGCAGGAACTACCTCGGACCACCAGGGGCCGAGAAAATTACAGATATTCGGAATCCGTCACCCAAGGTCATGTAAAAATCCAGCATATATCTGGTGATATCTCGGGTGCTATTACAGATAGCGCAATAAACCAAAGTGCATTGTCTGTAGGAGGCCCTGGCGCATGAATCTGTGCAGCGGGAACGACATCGGACCACCAGGGGCCGAGAAAATCACCGTCTCATGGGGCCGGACTGTCAGGGTCTGGAAAAAATCCAATATATATCTGGTGATATCTCGTGTGCTATTACAGATAGCGCAAGAAATCAAACTGCATTTTCTGTAGGAGGCCCTGGCGCATGAATCTGGGCAGCGGGAACGACCTCGGACCTTCAGGTGCCGAGAAAACCACCGTCTCATGGGGCCGAACACTCAGGGTCGGGGAAAAATCAAATATATATCTGGTGATATGTCGGGTGCTATTAGAGATAGCGCAATAAACCAAAGTGCATTGTCTGTAGGAGGCCCTGGCGCATGAATCTGTGCAGCGGGAACGACATCGGACCACCAGGGGCCGAGAAAACCACCGTCTCATGGGGCCGAACACTCAGGGTCGAGGAAAAATCCAATATATATCTGGTGATATGTCGGGTGCTATTAGAGATAGCGCAATAAACAAAAGTGAATTGTCTGCAGGAGTCCCTGGCGCATGAATTTGTGCAGCGGGAACGACCTCGGATCACCAGGGGCCGAGAAAACCACCATCTCATGGGGCCGGACACTCAGGGTCAGGGGAAAATCCAATATATATCTGGTGATATCTCGGGTGCTATTAGAGATAGCGCGATAAATCAAAGTGCTTTGTCTGCGGGAGGCTCTGGCGCATGAATCTGTGCCGCGGGAACGACCTCGGACCGCCAGGGGCCGAGAAAACCACCGTCTCATGGGGCCGGACTGTCAGGGTCAGGAAAGAATCCAATATATATCTGGTGATATCTCGGGTGCTATTACAGATAGCGCAAGAAATCAAAGTGCATTGTCTTTAGGAGGCCCTTGCGCATGAATCTGGGCAGCGGGAACGACCTCGGATCACCATGGTCCGAGAAAGACAGCGTCTCATGGGGCCGGACACTCAGGGTCGGGGAAAGATCCAATATATATCTGGCGATATCTCGGGTGCTATTACAGATAGCGCAATAAATCAAAGTGCATTGTCTGTAGGAGGCCCTGGCGCATGAATCTGTGCAGCGGGAACGACCTCGGACCACCAGGGGCCAAGAAAACCACCGACTCATGGGGCCGGACACTCAGGGTCAGGGGAAAATCCAATATGTATCTGGTGATATCTCGGGTGCTATTAGAGATAGCGCAATAAACCAAAGTGAATTATCTGCAGGAGGCCCTGGCGCATGAACCTGTGTAGCGGGAACGACCTCGGACCACCAGGGGCCGAGAAAACCACCGTCTCATGGGGCCGGGCACTCAGGGTCAGGGAAAAATCAAATATATATCTGGCGATATATCGGGTGCTATTACAGATAGCGCAATAAATCAAAGTGCATTGTCTGCAGGAGGCCCTGGCGCATGAACCTGTGCAGCGGGAACGACCTCGGATCACCAGGATCCGAGAAAACCACCGTCTCATGGGGCCGGACACTCAGGGTCGGGGAAGAATCCTATATATATCTGGTGATATCTCGGGTGCTATTAGAGATAGCGCAATAAACCAAAGTGAATTATCTGCAGGCGGCCCTGGCGCATGTATCTGTGCAGCGGGAACGACCTCGGACCACCAGGGGCCGCGAAAACCACCGTCTCATGGGGCCGGACAGTCAGGGTCGGGGAAAAATCCAAAATATATCTGGTGATATCTCGGGTGCTATTAGAGATAGCGCAATAAACCACAGTGAATTATCTGCAGGAGGCCCGGGCGCATGAATCTGTGCAGCGGGAACGACCTCGGACCACCAGGGGCCGAGAAAATTACAGATTTTCGGTATCCGTCACCCAAAGTCATGTAAAAATCCAGCATATATATGGTGCTTTCTCGGGTGCTATTACAGATAGGGCAATAAACCATTGTGAATTATCTGCAGGATGCCCTGGCGCATGAATCTCTGCAGCGGGAACGAACTCGGATCACCAGGGTCCGAGAAAACCACCGTCTCATGGGGCCGGACACTCAGGGTCGGGGAAAAATCCTATATATATCTGGTGATATCTCGGGTGATATTAGAGATAGCGCAATAAACCAAAGTGAATTATCTGCAGGCGGCCCTGGCGCATGTATCAGTGCAGCGGGAACGACCTCGGACCACCAGGGGCCGAGAAAACCACCGACACATGGGGCCGGACACTCAGGGGCAGGGAAAAATCCAATATATATCTGGTGATGTCTCGGGTGCTATTAGAGAAAGCGCAATAAACAAAAGTGAATTATCTGCAGGATGCCCTGGCGCATGAATCTCTGCAGCGGGAACGAACTCGGATCACCAGGATCCGAGAAAACCACCGTCTCATGGGGCCGGACACTCAGGGTCGGGGAAGAATCCTATATATATCTGGTGATATCTCGGGTGCTATTAGAGATAGCGCAATAAACCAAAGTGAATTATCTGCAGGCGGCCCTGGCGCATGTATCTGTGCAGCGGGAACGACCTCGGACCACCAGGGGCCGCGAAAACCACCGTCTCATGGGGCCGGACAGTCAGGGTCGGGGAAAAATCCAAAATATATCTGGTGATATCTCGGGTGCTATTAGAGATAGCGCAATAAACCACAGTGAATTATCTGCAGGAGGCACGGGCGCATGAATCTGTGCAGCGGGAACGACCTCGGACCACCAGGGGCCAAGAAAACCACCGTCTCATGGGGCCGGACACTCAGGGCCAGGGAAAAATCCAATATATATCTGGTGATATCTCGGGTGCTCTTACAGATAGCACACTAAACCAAAGTGAATTATCTGCAGCGGGCCCGGGCACATGAATCTGTGCACCGGGAACGACCTCGGACCACCAGGGGCCGAGAAAACCACCGACACATGGGGCCGCACACCCAAGGTCATGTAAAAACCCAGGATGTATCTGATGATACCTCTGGTGTTATTAGAGATAGCGCAATAAAACAAAGTGCATTTCCTGTAGGAGGCACTGGCGCATGAATCTGTGCAGCAGGAACTACCTCGGACCACCAGGGGCCGAGAAAATTACAGATATTCGGAATCCGTCACCCAAGGTCATGTAAAAATCCAGCATATATCTGGTGATATCTCGGGTGCTATTAGAGATAGCGCAATAAACCACAGTGAATTATCTGCAGGAGGCCCGGGCGCATGAATCTGTGCAGCGGGAACGACCTCGGACCACCAGGGGCCGAGAAAATTACAGATTTTCGGTATCCGTCACCCAAAGTCATGTAAAAATCCAGCATATATATGGTGCTTTCTCGGGTGCTATTACAGATAGGGCAATAAACCATTGTGAATTATCTGCAGGATGCCCTGGCGCATGAATCTCTGCAGCGGGAACGAACTCGGATCACCAGGGTCCGAGAAAACCACCGTCTCATGGGGCCGGACACTCAGGGTCGGGGAAAAATCCTATATATATCTGGTGATATCTCGGGTGATATTAGAGATAGCGCAATAAACCAAAGTGAATTATCTGCAGGCGGCCCTGGCGCATGTATCAGTGCAGCGGGAACGACCTCGGACCACCAGGGGCCGAGAAAACCACCGACACATGGGGCCGGACACTCAGGGGCAGGGAAAAATCCAATATATATCTGGTGATGTCTCGGGTGCTATTAGAGAAAGCGCAATAAACAAAAGTGAATTATCTGCAGGATGCCCTGGCGCATGAATCTCTGCAGCGGGAACGAACTCGGATCACCAGGATCCGAGAAAACCACCGTCTCATGGGGCCGGACACTCAGGGTCGGGGAAGAATCCTATATATATCTGGTGATATCTCGGGTGCTATTAGAGATAGCGCAATAAACCAAAGTGAATTATCTGCAGGCGGCCCTGGCGCATGTATCTGTGCAGCGGGAACGACCTCGGACCACCAGGGGCCGCGAAAACCAACGTCTCATGGGGCCGGACAGTCAGGGTCGGGGAAAAATCCAAAATATATCTGGTGATATCTCGGGTGCTATTAGAGATAGCGCAATAAACCACAGTGAATTATCTGCAGGAGGCACGGGCGCATGAATCTGTGCAGCGGGAACGACCTCGGACCACCAGGGGCCAAGAAAACCACCGTCTCATGGGGCCGGACACTCAGGGCCAGGGAAAAATCCAATATATATCTGGTGATATCTCGGGTGCTCTTACAGATAGCACACTAAACCAAAGTGAATTATCTGCAGCGGGCCCGGGCACATGAATCTGTGCACCGGGAACGACCTCGGACCACCAGGGGCCGAGAAAACCACCGACACATGGGGCCGCACACCCAAGGTCATGTAAAAACCCAGGATGTATCTGATGATACCTCTGGTGTTATTAGAGATAGCGCAATAAAACAAAGTGCATTTCCTGTAGGAGGCACTGGCGCATGAATCTGTGCAGCAGGAACTACCTCGGACCACCAGGGGCCGAGAAAATTACAGATATTCGGAATCCGTCACCCAAGGTCATGTAAAAATCCAGCATATATCTGGTGATATCTCGGGTGCTATTACAGATAGCGCAATAAACCAAAGTGCATTGTCTGTAGGAGGCCCTGGCGCATGAATCTGTGCAGCGGGAACGACATCGGACCACCAGGGGCCGAGAAAATCACCGTCTCATGGGGCCGGACTGTCAGGGTCTGGAAAAAATCCAATATATATCTGGTGATATCTCGTGTGCTATTACAGATAGCGCAAGAAATCAAACTGCATTTTCTGTAGGAGGCCCTGGCGCATGAATCTGGGCAGCGGGAACGACCTCGGACCTTCAGGTGCCGAGAAAACCACCGTCTCATGGGGCCGAACACTCAGGGTCGGGGAAAAATCAAATATATATCTGGTGATATGTCGGGTGCTATTAGAGATAGCGCAATAAACCAAAGTGCATTGTCTGTAGGAGGCCCTGGCGCATGAATCTGTGCAGCGGGAACGACATCGGACCACCAGGGGCCGAGAAAACCACCGTCTCATGGGGCCGAACACTCAGGGTCGAGGAAAAATCCAATATATATCTGGTGATATGTCGGGTGCTATTAGAGATAGCGCAATAAACAAAAGTGAATTGTCTGCAGGAGTCCCTGGCGCATGAATTTGTGCAGCGGGAACGACCTCGGATCACCAGGGGCCGAGAAAACCACCATCTCATGGGGCCGGACACTCAGGGTCAGGGGAAAATCCAATATATATCTGGTGATATCTCGGGTGCTATTAGAGATAGCGCGATAAATCAAAGTGCTTTGTCTGCGGGAGGCTCTGGCGCATGAATCTGTGCCGCGGGAACGACCTCGGACCGCCAGGGGCCGAGAAAACCACCGTCTCATGGGGCCGGACTGTCAGGGTCAGGAAAGAATCCAATATATATCTGGTGATATCTCGGGTGCTATTACAGATAGCGCAAGAAATCAAAGTGCATTGTCTTTAGGAGGCCCTTGCGCATGAATCTGGGCAGCGGGAACGACCTCGGACCTTCAGGTGCCGAGAAAACCACCGACACATGGGGCCGCACACCCAAGGTCATGTAAAAACCCAGGATGTATCTGATGATACCTCGGGTGTTATTAGAGATAGCGCAATAAAACAAAGTGCATTGCCTGTAGGAGGCACTGGCGCATGAATCTGTGCAGCAGGAACTACCTCGGACCACCAGGGGCCGAGAAAATTACAGATATTCGGAATCCGTCACCCAAGGTCATGTAAAAATCCAGCATATATCTGGTGATATCTCTGGTGCTATTACAGATAGCGCAATAAACCAAAGTGAATTATCTGCAGGAGGCCCTGGCGCATGAATCTGTGCTGCGGGAACGACCTCGGATCACCAGGGGCCGAGAAAACCACCGACACATGTGGACGGACACTCAGGGTCAGAGATAAATCCAATATATATCTGGTGATATCTCGGGTGCTATTAGAGATAGCGCAATAAACCAAAGTGAATTATCTGCAGGAGGCCCTGGCGCATGATTCTGTGCAGCGGGAACGACCTCGGATCACCAGGGTCCGAGAAAGACAGCGTCTCATGGGGCCGGACACTCAGGGTCGGGGAAAGATCCAATATATATCTGGCGATATCTCGGGTGCTATTACAGATAGCGCAATAAATCAAAGTGCATTGTCTGTAGGAGGCCCTGGCGCATGAATCTGTGCAGCGGGAACGACCTCGGACCACCAGGGGCCAAGAAAACCACCGACTCATGGGGCCGGACACTCAGGGTCAGGGGAAAATCCAATATGTATCTGGTGATATCTCGGGTGCTATTAGAGATAGCGCAATAAACCAAAGTGAATTATCTGCAGGAGGCCCTGGCGCATGAACCTGTGTAGCGGGAACGACCTCGGACCACCAGGGGCCGAGAAAACCACCGTCTCATGGGGCCGGGCACTCAGGGTCAGGGAAAAATCAAATATATATCTGGCGATATATCGGGTGCTATTACAGATAGCGCAATAAATCAAAGTGCATTGTCTGCAGGAGGCCCTGGCGCATGAACCTGTGCAGCGGGAACGACCTCGGACCACCAGGGGCCGAGAAAACAAGCGTCTCATGGGGCCGGACACTCAGGGTCAGGGAAAAATCCAATATATATTTGGTGCTATCTCAGGTGCTATTACAGATAGCGCAATAAATCAAAGTGCATTGTCTGCAGGAGGCCCTGGCGCATGAACCTGTGCAGCGGGAACGACCTCGGACCACCAGGGGCCGAGAAAACAAGCGTCTCATGCGGCCGGACACTCAGGGTCAGGGAAAAATCCAATATATATCTGGTGATATCTCGGGTGCCATTAGAGATAGCGCGATAAATCAAAGTTCCTTGTTCGCAGGAAGCACTGGCGCATGATGCTGTGGAGCGTCAACGACCTCGGACCACCAGGGGCCGAGAAAACCACCGTCGCATGGGGCCGGACTGTCAGGGTCAGGGAAAAATCCATTATATATCTGGTGATATCTCGTGTGCTATTATAGATAGCGCAATAAATCAAAGTGCATTGTCCGTAGGAGGCCATTGCGCATGAATCTGTGCAGCGGGAACGACATCGGACCACCAGGTGCCGAGAAAATTACAGATTTTCGGTATCCGTCACCCAAAGTCATGTAAAAATCCAGCATATATCTGGTGATATCTCGGGTGCTATTACAGATAGCGCAATAAACCAAAGTGAATTGTCTGCGGGAAACCCTGGCGCATGAATCTGTTCAGCGGTAACGACCTCGGACCACCAGGGGCCGAGAAAACCACAGTCTCATGGGGCCGGACACTCAGTGTCGGCGAAAAATCCAATATATATCTGGTGATATCTCGAGTGCTATTATAGACAGCGCAATAAACGAAAGTGCATTGTCTGCAGGAGGCCCTGGCGCATGAATCTGTGCAGCGGGAACGACCTCGGACCACCAGGGGCCGAGAAAACCACATTCTCATGGGGCCGGACACTCAGGATCAGGGGAAAATCCAATATATATCTGGTGATATCTCGGGTATTATTAGAGATAGCGCAATAAACCAAAGTGAATTATCTGCAGGAGGCCCTGGCGCATGAATCTGTGCAGCGGGAACGACCTAGGGCCACCAGGGGCCGAGAAAACCACCGTCTCATAGGGCCGGACACTCAGGGTCAGGGAAAAAACCAATACATATCTGGTGATATCTCGGGTGCTATTAGAGATAGCGCAATAAACCAAAGTGAATTATCTGCAGGAGGCCCTGGCGCATGCATCTGTGCAGCGGGAACGGCCTCGGACCACCAGGGGCCGAGACAACCACCGTCTCATGGGGCCGGACACTCAGGGTCATGGAAAAATCCAATATATATCTGGTGATATCTCGGGTGCTATTAGAGATAGCGCAATAAACCAAAGTGAATTATCTGCAGGAGGCCCTGGCGCATGCATCTGTGCAGCGGGAACGACCTCGGACCACCAGGGGCCGAGACAACCACCGTCTCATGGGGCCGGACACTCAGGGTCATGGAAAAATCCAATATATATCAGGTGATATCTCGGGTGCTATTACAGATAGAGCAATAAATCAAAGTGCATTGTCTGCAGGAGGCCCTTTTCGCATGAATCTGTGCAGCGGGAACGACCTCGGACATCCAGAGGCCGAGAAAACCACCGTCTCATGGGGCCGGACGCTCAGGGTCAGGGAAAAATCCAATATATATCTGGTGCTTTCTCGGATGCTGTTACAGATAGCGCAATAAATCAACGTGCATTGTCTGTAGGATGCTCTGGTGCACGCATCTGAGCTGCGGGAACGACCTCGGACCACCAGGGGCCGAGAAAACCACAGTCTCATGGGGCCGGACACTCAGGGTCAGAGGAAAATCCAATATATCTGGTGATATCTCGGGTGCTATTAGAGACAGTACAATAAACCAAAGTGAATTATCTGTAGGAGGCCCAGGCGCATGCATCTGTGCAGCGGGAACGACCTCGGACATCCAGAGGCCGAGAAAACCACCGTCTCATGGGGCCGGACACTGATGGTCAAGGGAAAATCCAATATATATCTGGTGATATCTCGGGTGCTATTAGAGACAGCGCAATAAACCAAAGTGAATTATCTGCAGGAGGCCCTGGCGCATGAATCTGTGCAGCGGGAACGACCTCGGACCACCAGGGGCCGAGAAAACCACCGTCTCATGGGGCCGTACGCTCAGGGTCAGGGAAAAATCCAATATATATCTGGTGATATCTCGGGTGCTATTACAGATAGCGCAATAAACCAAAGTGAATTATCTGCAGGAGGCCCTGGCGCATGAATCTGTGCAGCGGGAACGACCTCGGGCCACCAGGGGCCGGGAAAACCACCGTCTCATGGGGCAGGACGCGCAGGGTCAGGGAATAATCCAATATATATCTGGTGCTTTCTCGGATGCTATTACAGATAGCGCAATAAATCAACGTGCATTGTCTGTAGGATGCCCTGCCGCATGAATCTGTGCAGCGGGAACGACCTCGGACCACCAGGGGCCGAGAAAACCACAGTCTCATGGGGCCGGACACTCAGGATCAGGGGAAAATCCAATATATATCTGGTGATATCTTGGGTATTATTAGAGATAGCGCAATAAACCAAAGTCAATTATCTGCAGGAGGCCCTGGCGCATGAATCTGTGCAGCGGCAACGACCTAGGACCACCAGGGGCCGAGAAAACCACAGTCTCATGGGCCCGGACACTCAGGATCAGGGGAAAATCCAATATATATCTGGTGATATCTCGGGTGCTATTACAGATAGCGCAATAAACCAAAGTGAATTATCTGCAGGAGGCCCTGTCGCATGCATGTGTGCAGCGGGAACGACCTCGGACAACCAGGGGCCGAGAAAACCATCGTCTCATGGGGCCGGACACTCAGGGTCATGGAAAAATCCAATATATATCTGGTGATATCTCGGGTGCTATTAGAGATAGCGCAATAAACCAAAGTGATTTATCTGCAGGAGACCCTGGCGCATGCATCTGTGCAGCGGGAACGACCTCGGACCACCAGGGGCCGAGACAACCACCGTCTCATGGGGCCGGACACTCAGGGTCATGGAAAAATCCAATATATATCTGGTGATATCTCGGGTGCTATTACAGATAGCGCAATAAATCAAAGTGCATTGTCTGTAGGAGGCCCTGCCGCATGAATCTGGGCAGCCGGAACGACCTCGGGCCACCAGGGGCCGGGAAAACCACCGTCTCATGGGGCCGGACACTCATGGTCAGGGGAAAATCCAATATATCTGGTGATATCTCGGATGCTATTAGAGACAGCGCAATAAACCAAAGTGAATTATCTGCAGGAGGCCCTGGCGCATGCATCTGTGCAGCGGGAACGACCTCGGACCACCAGGGGCCGAGACAATCACCGTCTCATGGGGCCGGACACTCAGGGTCAGAGAAAAATCCAATATATATCTGGTGATATCTCGGGTGCTATTAGAGATAGCGCAATAAACCAAAGTGAATTATCTGCAGGAGGCCCTGTCGCATGCATGTGTGCAGCGGGAACGACCTCGGACAACCAGGGGCCGAGAAAACCATCGTCTCATGGGGCCGGACGCTCAGGGTCAGGGAAAAATCCAATATATATCTGGTGCTTTCTCGGATGCTATTACAGATAGCGCAATAAATCAACGTGCATTGTCTGTAGGATGCCCTGGTGCACGCATCTGAGCAGCGGGAACGACCTCAGACCACCAGGGGCCGAGAAAACCACAGTCTCATGGGGCCGGACACTCAGGGTCAAGGGAAAATCCAATATATATCTGGTGATATCTCGGGTGCTATTAGAGACAGCGCAATAAACCAAAGTGAATTATCTGCAGGAGGCCCTGGCGCATGAATCTGTGCAGCGGGAACGACCTCGGACCACCAGGGGCCGAGAAAACCACCGCCTCATGGGGCCGGACACTGAGGGTCAAGGGAAAATCCAATATATATCTGGTGATATCTCGGGTGCTATTAGAGACAGCGCAATAAACCAAAGTGAATTATCTGCAGGAGGCCCTGGCGCATGAATCTGTGCAGCGGGAACGACCTCGGACCACCAGGGGCCGAGAAAACCACCGCCTCATGGGGCCGGACACTCAGGGTCAGGGGAAAATCCAATATATATCTGGTGATATCTCGGGTATTATTAGAGATAGCGCAATAAACCGAAGTGAATTATCTGCAGGAGGCCCTGGCGCATGAATCTGTGCAGCGGGAACGACCTCGGACCACCAGGGGCCGAGAAAACCGCCGTCTCATGGGGCCGGACACTCAGGGTCAGGGGAAAATCCAATATATATCTGGTGATATCACGTGTGCTATTATAGACAGCGCAATAAATCAAAGTGCATTGTCCGTAGGAGGCCCTTGCGCATGAATCTGTGCAGCGGGAACGACCTCGGACCACCAGGGGCCGAGAAAACCACCGTCTCATGGGGCCGGACACTCAGGGTCAGAGAAAAATCCAATATATATCTGGTGATATCTCGGGTGCTATTAGAGATAGCGCAATAAACCAAAGTGATTTATCTGCAGGAGTCCCTGGCGCATGCATCTGTGCAGCGGGAACGACCTCGGACCACCAGGGGCCGAGACAACCACCGTCTCATGGGGCCGGACACTCAGGGTCATGGAAAAATCCAATATATATCTGGTGATATCTCGGGTGCTATTACAGATAGCGCAGTAAATCAAAGTGCATTGTCTGTAGGAGGCCCTGCCGCATCAATCTGGGCAGTGGGAACGACCTCGGACCACCAGGGGCCAAGACAACCACCGTCTCATGGGGCCGGACACTCAGGGTCAGGGAAAAATCCAACATATATCTGGTGATATCTCGGGTGCTATTAGAGATAGCGCAATAAACCAAAGTGAATTATCTGCAGGAGGCCCTGTCGCATGCATGTGTGGAGCGGGAACGACCTCGGACTACCAGGGGCCGAGAAAACTCCCGTCTCATGG
The DNA here is from genome assembly GCF_051020985.1 of Nomia melanderi. Lineage (NCBI taxonomy): Eukaryota > Metazoa > Arthropoda > Insecta > Hymenoptera > Halictidae > Nomia > Nomia melanderi. The sequence continues at coordinate 507,623 of NW_027475166.1, read as the reverse complement.
GGCCGGACACTCAGGGTCGGGGAAAGATCCAATATATATCTGGTGATATCTCGGCTGCTATTAGAGATAGCGCAATAAACCAAAGTGAATTATCTGCAGGAGGCCCTGGCGCATGAATCTGCGGAGCGGGAACGACCTCGGACCACCAGGGGCCGAGACAACCACCGTCTCATGGGGCCGGACACTCAGGGTCAGGGAAAAATCCAATATATATCTGGTGATATCTCGGGTGCTATTACAGATAGCGCTACAAATCAAAGTGCATTGTCTGTAGGAGGCCCTGGCGCATGAATCTGTGCAGCGGGAACCACCTCGGACCACCAGAGGCCGAGAAAACCACAGTCTCATGGGGCCGGACACTCAGGCTCAGGGGAAAATCCAATATATATCTGGTGATATCTCGGGTGCTATTAGAGATAGCGCAATAAACCAAAGTGAATTATCTGCAGGAGGCCCTGTCGCATGCATGTGTGGAGCGGGAACGACCTCGGACCACCAGGGGCCGAGAAAACCCCCGTCTCATGGGGCCGGACACTCAGGGTCGGGGAAAAATCCAATCTATATCTGGTGATATCTCGGGTGCTATTAGAGATAGCGCAATAAACCAAAGTGAATTATCTGCAGGAGGCCCTTGCGCATGAATCTGCGCAGCGGGAACGACCTCGGACCACCAGGGGCCGAGACAACCACCGTCTCATGGGGCCGGACACTCAGGGTCAGGGAAAAATCCAATATATATCTGGTGATATCTCGGGTGCTATTACAGATAGCGCAGTAAATCAAAGTGCATTGTCTGTAGGAGGCCCTGCCGCATCAATCTGGGCAGTGGGAACGACCTCGGACCACCAGGGGCCGAGAAAACCACAGTCTCATGGGGCCGGACACTCAGGGTCAGGGGAAAATCCAATATATGTCTGGTGATATCTCGGGTGCTATTAGAGATAGCGCAATAAAGCAAAGTCAATTATCTGCAGGAGGCCCGGGCGCATGAATGTGTGCGGCGGGAACGACCTCGGACCACCAGGAGCCGAGAAAACCACCGTCTCATGGGGCCAGACACTCAGGGTCAGGGAAAAATCCAATATATATCTGGTGATATCTCGGGTGCTATTACAGATAGCGCAACAAATCAAAGTGCATTGTCTGTAGGTGGCCCTGGCGCATCAATCTGGGCAGCGGGAACGACCTCGGACCACCAGGGGCCGAGAAAACCACCGTCTCATGGGGCCGGACACTCAGGGTCAGGGAAAAATCCAATATATATCTGGTGATATCTCGGGTGCTATTACAGATAGCGCAACAAATCAAAGTGCATTGTCTGTAGGAGGCCCTGGCGCATGAATCTGTGCAGCGGGAACGACCTCCGACCACCAGAGGCCGAGAAAACCACAGTCTCATGGGGCCGGACACTCAGGCTCAGGGGAAAATCCAACATATATCTGGTGATATCTCGGGTGCTATTAGAGATAGCGCAATAAACCAAAGTGAATTATCTGCAGGAGGCCCTGTCGCATGCATGTGTGGAGCGGGAACGACCTCGGACCACCAGGGGCCGAGAAAACTCCCGTCTCATGGGGCCGGACACTCAGGGTCGGGGAAAGACCCAATATATATCTGGTGATATCTCGGCTGCTATTAGAGATAGCGCAATAAACCAAAGTGAATTATCTGCAGGAGGCCCTGGCGCATGAATCTGCGCAGCGGGAACGACCTCGGACCACCAGGGGCCGAGACAACCACCGTCTCATGGAGCCGGACACTCAGGGTCAGGGAAAAATCCAATATATATCTGGTGATATCTCGGGTGCTATTACAGATAGCGCAATAAATCAGAGTGCATTGTCTGTAGGAGGCCCTGGCGCATGAATCTGTGTAGCGGGAACGACCTCGGACCCCCAGGGGCCGAGAAAACCGCCGTCTCATGGGGCCGGACACTCAGGGTCAGGGAAAAATCCAATATATATCTGGTGAAATCTCGGGTGCTATTACAGATAGCGCAATGAATCAAGGTGCATTGTCTGTAGGAGGCCCTGCCGCATGAATCTGGGCAGCGGGAACGACGTCGGACCACCAGGGGCTGAGAAAACCACATTCTCATGGGGCCGGACACTCAGGGTCAGGGGAAAATCCAATATATATCTGGTGATATCTCGGGTGCTATTAGAGATAGCGCAATAAACCAAAGTGAATTATCTGCAGGAGGCCCTGGCGCATGAATCTGTGCAGCGGGAACGACCTCGGACCGCCAGGGGCCGAGAAAACCACCGTCTCATGGGGCCGGACACTCAGGGTCAGGGGAAAATCCAATATATATCTGGTGGTATCTCGGGTGCTATTAGAGATAGCGCAATAAAGCAAAGTGAATTATCTGCAGGAGGCCCTGGCGCATGAATCTGTGCAGCGGGAACGACCTCGGATCACCAGGGGCCGAGAAAACCACCGTCTCATGGGGCCGGACGCTCAGGGTCAGGGAAAAATCAAATATATATCTGGTGATATCTCGGGTGTTATTAGAGAGAGCGCGATAAATGAATGTGCATTGTCTGAAGGAAGCCCTGGCGCATGATTCTGTGCAGCGGGAGCGTCCTCGGACCACTAGGGGCCGAGAAAACCACCGTCTCATGGGGCCGGACACTCAGGGTCGGGGAAAAATCCAATATATGTCTGGTGATATCTCGGGTGCTATTACAGATAGCGCAACAAACCAAAGTGAATTATCTGCAGGAGGCCCTGTCGCATGCATGTGTGGAGTGGGAACGACCTCGGACCACCAGGGGCCGAGAAAACTCCCGTCTCATGGGGCCGGACACTCAGGGTCGGGGAAAGATCCAATATATATCTGGTGATATCTCGGCTGCTATTAGAGATAGCGCAATAAACCAAAGTGAATTATCTGCAGGAGGCCCTGGCGCATGAATCTGCGCAGCGGGAACGACCTCGGACCACCAGGGGCCGAGACAACCACCGTCTCATGGGGCCGGACACTCAGGGTCAGGGAAAAATCCAATATATATCTTGTGATATCTCGGGTGTTATTAGAGATAGCGCGATAAGTGAAAGTGCATTGTCTGCAGGAAGCCCTGGCGCATGATTCTGTGCAGCGGGAGCGACCTCGGACCACTAGGGGCAGAGAAAACCACCGTCTCATGGGGCCGGACACTCAGGGTCGGGGAAAAATCCAATATATGTCGGGTGATATCTCGGGTGCTATTAGAGATAGCGCAATAAACCAAAGTGAATTATCTGCAGGAGGCCCTGGCGCAAGAATCCGTGCAGCGGGAACGACCTCGGATAACCAGGGTCCGAGAAAACCACCGTCTCATGGGGCCGGACACTCAAGGTCAGTTGAAAAATTCAATATATATCTGGTGATATATCGGGTGCTCTTACAGATAGCGCAGTAAACCAAAGTGGATTATCTGCAGCGGGTCCTGGCGCATGAATCTGTGCCGCGGGAACGACCTCGGACCACCAGGGCCCGAGAAAACCAACGTCTCATGGAGCCGGACAATCAGGGTCTGGGGAAAATCCAATATATGTCTGGTGGTATCTCCGGTGCTATTAGAGATAGCGCAATAAAGCAAAGTGAATTATCTGCAGGAGGCCCTGGCGCATGAATCTGTGCAGAGGGAGCGACCTCGGACCACCATGGGCCGAGAAAACCACCGTCCCATGGGGCCGGACACTCAGTGTCAGGGAAAAATCCAATATATATCTGGTTATATCTCGGGTGCTATTAGAGATAGCGCAATAAATCAAAGTGCATTATTTGTAGGAGGCCCTGGCGCATGAATCTGGGCAGCGTGAACGACCTCGGACCACCACGGGCCGAGAAAACCACCGACACATGGGGCCGCACACCCAAGGTCATGTAAAAACCCAGGATGTATCTGATAATATCTCGGGTGCTATTAGAGATAGCGCAATAAATCAAAGTGCATTATCTGGAGGAGGCACTGGCGTGTGAATATGTGCAGCGGGAGCGACCTCGGACCACTATGGGCCGAGAAAACCGCCGTCTCATGGGGCCGGACACTCTGGGTCGGGGAAAAATCCAATATATATCTGGTGATATCTCGGGTGCTATTAGAGATGGTGCAATAAACCAAAGTTAATTATCTGCAGGAGGCCCTGGCGCATGAATCTGTGCAGCGGCAACGACCTCGGACCTCCAGGGGCCGAGAAAACCACCGACACATGGGGCCGGACACTCAGGGTCAGGGAAACATCCAATATATATGTGGTGAAATCTCGGGTGCTATTACAGATAGCGCAATGAATCAAAGTGCATTGTCTGTAGGAGGCCCTGGCGCATGAATCTGTGTAGCGGGAACGACCTCGGACCCCCAGGGCCCGAGAAAACCGCCGTCTCATGGGGCCGGACACTCAGGGTCAGGGAAAAATCCAATATATATCTGGTGAAATCTCGGGTGCTATTACAGATAGCGCAATGAATCAAGGTGCATTGTCTGTAGGAGGCCCTGCCGCATGAATCTGGGCAGCGGGAACGACGTCGGACCACCAGGGGCTGAGAAAACCACAGTCTCATGGGGCCGGACACTCAGGCTCAGGGGAAAATCCAATATATGTCTGGTGATATCTCGGGTGCTATTAGAGATAGCGCAATAAAGCAAAGTCAATTATCTGCAGGAGGCCCGGGCGCATGAATGTGTGCGGCGGGAACGACCTCGGACCACCAGGAGCCGAGAAAACCACCGTCTCATGAGGCCAGACACTCAGGGTCAGGGAAAAATCCAATATATATCTGGTGATATCTCGGGTGTTATTAGAGATAGCGCGATAAGTGAAAGTGCATTGTCTGAAGGAAGCCCTGGCGCATGATTCTGTGCAGCGGGAGCGACCTCGGACCACTAGGGGCCGAGAAAACCACCGTCTCATGGGGCCGGACACTCAGGGTCGGGGAAAAATCCAATATATGTCTGGTGATATCTCGGGTGCTATTACAGATAGCTCAATAAACCAAAGTCAATTATCTGCAGGAGGCCCGGGCGCATGAATGTGTGCGGCGGGAACGACCTCGGACCACCAGGAGCCGAGAAAACCACCGTCTCATGGGGCCAGACACTCAGGGTCAGGGAAAAATCCAATATATATCTGGTGATATCTCGGGTGCTATTACAGATAGCGCAACAAATCAAAGTGCATTGTCTGTAGGTGGCCCTGGCGCATCAATCTGGGCAGCGGGAACGACCTCGGACCACCAGGGGCCGAGAAAACCACCGTCTCATGGGGCCGGACACTCAGGGTCAGGGAAAAATCCAATATATATCTGGTGATATCTCGGGTGCTATTACAGATAGCGCAACAAATCAAAGTGCATTGTCTGTAGGAGGCCCTGGCGCATGAATCTGTGCAGCGGGAACGACCTCCGACCACCAGAGGCCGAGAAAACCACAGTCTCATGGGGCCGGACACTCAGGCTCAGGGGAAAATCCAACATATATCTGGTGATATCTCGGGTGCTATTAGAGATAGCGCAATAAACCAAAGTGAATTATCTGCAGGAGGCCCTGGCGCATGAATCTGCGCAGCGGGAACGACCTCGGACCACCAGGGGCCGAGACAACCACCGTCTCATGGAGCCGGACACTCAGGGTCAGGGAAAAATCCAATATATATCTGGTGATATCTCGGGTGCTATTACAGATAGCGCAATAAATCAGAGTGCATTGTCTGTAGGAGGCCCTGGCGCATGAATCTGTGTAGCGGGAACGACCTCGGACCCCCAGGGCCCGAGAAAACCGCCGTCTCATGGGGCCGGACACTGAGGGTCAGGGAAAAATCCAATATATATCTGGTGAAATCTCGGGTGCTATTACAGATAGCGCAATGAATCAAGGTGCATTGTCTGTAGGAGGCCCTGCCGCATGAATCTGGGCAGCGGGAACGACCTCGGACAACCAGGGGCCGAGAAAACCACCGTCTCATGGGACCGGACACTCAGGGTCAGGGAAAAATCAAATATATATCTGGTGATATCTCGGGTGCTATTAGAGATAGCGCAATAAATCAAAGTGCATTGTCCGTAGGAGGCCCTTGCGCATGAATCTGTGAAGCAGGAACGACATCGGACCACCAGGGGCCGAGAAAATTACAGATTTTCGGTATTCGACAACCAATGTCATGTAAAAATCCAGCATATATCTGGTGATATCTCGGGTGCTATTAGAGATAGCGCGATCAATCAACGTGCATTGTCTGTAGGATGCCCTGGCGCATGAATGTGTGCACCGGGAACGACCTCGGACCACCAGGGGCCGAGAAAACCACAGCGTCATGGGGCCGGACACTCAGGGTCAGGGGAAAATCCAATATATATCTGGTGATATCTCGGGTATTATTAGAGATAGCGCAATAAACCGAAGTGAATTATCTGCAGGAGGCCCTGGCGCATGAATCTGTGGAGCGGGAACGACCTCGAGACACCAGGGGCCGAGAAAACCACCGTCTCATGGGGCCGGACGCTCAGGGTCAGGGAAAAATCCGATATATATCTGGTGCTTTCTCGGATGCTATTACAGATAGCGCAATAAATCAGAGTGCATTGTCTGTAGGATGCCCTGGCGCATGAATCAGTGCAGCGGGAAATACCTCGGACCACCAGGGGCCGAGAAAACCACAGTCTCATGGGGCCGGACACTCAGGGTCAGGGGAAAATCCAATATATATCTGGTGATATCTCGGGTGCTATTACAGATAGCGCAATAAATCATAGTGCATTGTCTGTAGGAGGCCCTGGCGCATGAATCTGGGCAGCGGGATCGACCTCGGACCACCAGGGGCCGAGAAAACCACCGACACATGGGGCCGGACACTCAGGATCAGGGAAAAATCCAATATATATCTGGTGATATCTCGGGTGCTCTTACAAATAGCGCACTAAACCAAAGTGAATCATCTGCAGGTGGCCCTGGCGCATGAATGTGTCTAGCAGGAACGACCTCGGACCACCAGGGGCCGAGAAAACCACAGTCTCATGGGGCCGGACACTCAGGGTCAGGGGAAAATCCAATATATATCTGGTGATATCTCGGGTGCTACTACAGATAGCGCGATAAATCAAAGTGCATTGTCTGCAGGAAGCCCTGGCGCATGAATCTGTGAAGCAGGAACGACCTCGGATCTCCAGGGGCCGAGAAAGTTACGGATTTTCAGTATCCGTCACCCAAAGTCATGTAAAAATTCAGCATATATCGGGTGATATCTCGGGTGCTACTACAGATAGCGCGATAAATCAAAGTGCATTGTCTGTACGAGGCCCTGGCGCATGAACCTGTGCAGCGGGTACGACCTCGGACCACCAGGGGCCGAGAAAACCACCGTCTCATATGGCCGGACACTCAGGGTCGGGGCAAAATCCAATATATATCTGGTGATATCTCGGGTGCTATTACAGATAGCGCAATAAATCAAAGTGCATTGTCCGTAGGATGCCCTTGCGCATGAATCTGTGCTGCAGGAACGACATCGCACCACCAGGGGCCGAGAAAATTACAGATTTTCGGTATCCGTCACCCAAGGTCATGTAAAAATCCAGCGTATATCTGGTGATATCTCGGGTGCTATTACAGATAGCGCAATAAACCAAAGTGCTTTGTCTGCGGGAGGCCCTGGCGCATGAATCTGTGCAGCGGCAACGACCTCGGACCACCAGGGGCCGAGAAAATCACCGTCTCATGGGGCCGGCCTGTCAGGGTCAGGGAAAAATCCAATATATATCTGGTGATATCTCGGGTGCTATTAGAGATAGCGCAATAAATCAAAGTGCATTGTCTGTAGGAGGCACTGGCGAATGAATCTGTACAGCAGGAACGACATCGGACCACCAGTGGCCGAGAAAATTACAGATTTTCGGTTTCCGTCACCCAAAGTCATGTAAAAATCCAGCATAAATATGGTGCTTTCTCGGGTGCTATTACAGACAGCGCGATAAATCAAAGTGCATTGTCTGCAGGAGGACCTGGCGCACGCATCTGTGCAGTGGGAACGACCTCGGGCCACCAGGGGCCGAGAAAAGCACCGTCTCATGGGGCCGGACACTCAGGGTCAGGGAAAAATCCAATATATATCTGGTGAAATCTCGGGTGCTATTAGAGATACCGCAATAAACCAAAGTGAATTATCTGCAGGAGGCCCTGGCGCATGAATCTGTGCAGCGGGAACGACCTCGGACCTCCAGGGGCCGAGAAAATCACCGTCTCATGGGGCCAGACTGTCAGGCTCAGGGAAAAATCCAATATATATCTGGTGATATCCCGAGTGCTATTACAGATAGCGCATCAAACCAAAGTGTATTATCTGTAGGAGGCCCTGGCGCATGAATCTTTGAACCGGGAACGACTTCGGAACACCAGGGGCCGAGAAAATCACCGTCTCATGGGGCCGGACACTCAGGGTCAGGGAAAAATCCAATATATATCTGGTGATATCTCAGGTGCTATTAGAGATAGCGCGATAAATCAAAGTGAATTATCTGCAGGAGGCCCTGGCGCATGCATCTGTGCAGCGGGAACGACCTCGGACCCCCAGGGGCCGAGAAAGTTACAGATTTTCGGTATCCGTCACCCTATGTCATGTATAAATCCAGCATATATCTGGTGATATCTGGGGTTCTATTACAGATAGCGTTATTAATCAAAGTGCATTGTCTGCAGGAGGCCCTGGCGCATGAATCTGTGCAGCGGGAACTACCTCGGACCACCAGGGGCCGAGAAAACCAGCGTCTCATGCGGCCGGACACTCAGGGTCAGGGAAAAATCCAATATATATCTGGTGATATCTCGGGTGCCATTAGAGATAGCGCGATAAATCAAACTGCCTTGCTCGCAGGAAGCCCTGGCGCATGATGCTGTGCAGCGTCAACGACCTCGGACAACCAGGGGCCGAGAAAACCACCGTCTCATGGGGCCGGACTGTCAGGGTCAGCGAAAAATCCATTATATATCTGCTGATATCTCAGGTGCCATTAGAGATAGCGCGATAAATCAATGTGCATTGTCTGCAGGAGGCCCTGGCGCATGAATCTGTGCAGCGGAAACGACCTCGGACCACCAGGGGCCGAGAAAACAAGCGTCTCATGGGGCCGGACACTCAGGGTCAGGGAAAAATCCAATATATATCTGGTGATATTCCGGGTGCTATTAGAGATAGCGCAATAATAGAAAGTGAATTATCTGCAGGAGGCCCTGGCGCATGAATCTGTGCAGCTGGAACGACCTCGGACCACCAGGGGCCGAGAAAACCACCGTCTCATGGGGCCGGGCACTCAGCGTCAGGGAAAAATCAAATATATATCTGGTGATATCTCGGGTGAAATTAGAGATAGCGCAATAAACCAAAGTGAATTATCTGCAGGAGGCCCTGGCGCATGAATCTGTGCAGCGGGAACGACCTCGGACCACCAGGGGCCGAGAAAACCACCGTCTCATGGTGCCGGACACTCAGGGTCAGGGAAAAATCCAACATATATCCGCTGATATCCCGGGTGCTATTACAGATAGCGCAATAAGTCAAAGTGCATTGTCTGTAGGAGGCCCTGGCGCATGAATCTGGGCAGCGGGAACGACCTCGGACAACCAGGGGCCGAGAAAACCACCGTCTCATGGGACCGGACACTCAGGGTCAGGGAAAAATCAAATATATATCTGGTGATATCTCGGGTGCTATTAGAGATAGCGCAATAAATCAAAGTGCATTGTCCGTAGGAGGCCCTTGCGCATGAATCTGTGAAGCAGGAACGACATCGGACCACCAGGGGCCGAGAAAACCTCCGTCTCATGGGGCCGGACACTCAGGGTCGGGGAAAAATCCATTATATATCTGGTGATATCTCGGGTGCCATTAGAGATAGCGCGATAAATCAAAGTGCATTGTCTGCAGTACTCCCTGGCGCATCAATCTGTGCAGCGGAAACGACCTCGGACCACCAGGGGCCGAGAAAACCACAGTCTCATGGGGCCGGACACTCAGGGTCAGGGAAAAATCCAATATATATCTGGTGATATTCCGGGTGCTATTAGAGATAGCGCAATAATCCAAAGTGAATTATCTGCAGGAGGCCCTGGCGCATGAATCTGTGCAGCGGGAACGACCTCGGACCACCAGGGGCCGAGAAAACCACCGTCTCATGGGGCCGGGCACTCAGGGTCAGGGAAAAATCAAATATATATCTGGTGATATCTCGGGTGAAATTAGAGATAGCGCAATAAACCAAAGTGAATTATCTGCAGGAGGCCCTGGCGCATGAATCTGTGCAGCGGGAACGACCTCGGACCACCAGGGGCCGAGAAAAGCACCGTCTCATGGTGCCGGACACTCAGGGTCAGGGAAAAATCCAATATATATCCGCTGATATCCCGGGTGCTATTACAGATAGCGCAATAAGTCAAAGTGCATTGTCTGTAGGAGGCCCTGGCGCATGAATCTGGGCAGCGGGAACGACCTCGGACAACCAGGGGCCGAGAAAACCACCGTCTCATGGGACCGGACACTCAGGGTCAGGGAAAAATCAAATATATATCTGGTGATATCTCGGGTGCTATTAGAGATAGCGCAATAAATCAAAGTGCATTGTCCGTAGGAGGCCCTTGCGCATGAATCTGTGAAGCAGGAACGACATCGGACCACCAGGGGCCGAGAAAACCACCGTCTCATGGGGCCGGACACTCAGGGTCGGGGAAAAATCCATTATATATCTGGTGATATCTCGGGTGCCATTAGAGATAGCGCGATAAATCAAAGTGCATTGTCTGCAGTACTCCCTGGCGCATGAATCTGTGCAGCGGAAACGACCTCGGACCACCAGGGGCCGAGAAAACCACAGTCTCATGGGGCCGGACACTCAGGGTCAGGGAAAAATCCAATATATATCTGGTGATATTCCGGGTGCTATTAGAGATAGCGCAATAAACCAAAGTGAATTATCTGCAGGAGGCCCTGGCGCATGCATCTGTGCAGCGGGAACGACCTCGGGCCACCAGAGGCCGAGAAAATTACAGATTTTCGGTATCCGTCACACAATGTCATGTAAAAATCCAGCATACATCTGGTGATATCTCGGGTGCTATTACAGATGGCGCAATAAATCAAAGTGCATTCTCTGTAGGAGGCCCTGGCGCATGATTCTGGGCAGCGGGAACGACTTCGGTCCAGCAGGGGCCGAGATAACCACCGTCTCATGGGGCCGGACACTCAGGGTCAGGGAAAAATCCAATATATATCCGGTGATATCTCGGGTGCTATTACAGATAGCGCAATATATCAAAGTGCATTGTCTGTAGGAGGCCCTGGCGCATGATTCTGGGCAGCGGGAACGACTTCGGTCCGGCAGGGGCCGAGAAAACCACCGTCTCATGGGGCCGAACTGTCAGGGTCAGGGAAGAATCCATTATATATCTGGTGATATCTCGGGTGCTACTACAGATAGCGCAATAAACCAAAGTGAATTATCTGCAGGAGGCCCTTGCGCATGAACCTGTGCAGCGGGAACGACCTCGGACCACCAGGGGCCGAGAAAACAAGCGTCTCATGCGGCCGGACACTCAGGGTCAGGGAAAAATCCAATATATATATCCGGTGATATCCCGGGTGCTATTACAGATAGCGCAATAAATGAAAGTGCATTCTCTGTAGGAGGCCCTGCTGCATGAATCTGGGCAGCGGGAACGACCTCGGACCACCTGGGGCCGAGAAAACCCCCGTCTCATGTGGTCGGACACTCAGGGTCAGGGGAAAATCCAATATATATATTGTGATATCTCGGGTGCTATTAGAGATAGCGCAATAAACCATAGTGAAATATCTGCAGGAGGCCCTGGCGCATGAATCTGTGCAGCGGGAACGACCTCGGACCACCAGGGGCCGAGAAAACCACCGACTCATGGGGCCGGATTCTCAGGGTCAGCGAAAAATCCAATATATATCTGGTGATATCTCGGGTGCTACTACAGATGGCGCCATAAATCAAAGTCCATTGTCTGTAGGAGGCCCTGGCCCATGAATCTGGGCAGCGGGAACGACCTCGGACCACCAGGGGCTGAGAAAACCACAGTCTCATGGGGCCGAACTGTCAGGGTCAGGGAAGAATCCATTATATATCTGGTGATATCTCGGGTGCTACTACAGATAGCGCAATAAACCAAAGTGAATTATCTGCAGGAGGCCCTTGCGCATGAATCTGTGCAGCAGGAACGACATCGGACCGCCAGGGGCCGAGAAAACCAGCGTCTCATGGGGCCGGACACTCAGGGTCAGGGAAAAATCCAATATATATCTGGTGATATTTCGGCTGCCATTAGAGACAGCGCGATAAATCAAAGTGCATTCTCTGTAGGTGGCCCTGCCGCATGAATCTGGGCAGCGGGAACGACCTCGGACCACCAGGGGCCGAGAAAACAACCGTCCCATGCGGCCGGACACTCAGGGTCAGCGAAAAATCCAATATATATTTGGTGATATCTCAGGTGCTATTACAGATAGCGCGATAAATCAAAGTGCATTGTCTGTAGGAGGCCCTGGCGCATGAATCTGGGCAGCGGGAACGACCTCGGACCACCAGGGGCCGAGAAAACCACCGTCTCATGTTGCCGGACACTTAGGGTCAGGGGAAAATGCAATATATATCTGGTGATATCTCGGGTGCTGTTAGAGATAGCGCAATAAACCATAGTGCATTGTCTGCAGGAGGCCCTGGCGCATGAATCTGTGTAGCGGGAACGACCTCGGACCACCAGGGGCCGCGAAAACCACCGTCTCTTGGGGCCGGACACTCAGGGTCAGGGGAAAATTCAATATATATCTGGTGATATCTCGGGTGCTATTACAGACGGCGCAATAAACCAAAGTGAATTATCTGCAGGAGGCCCTGCCGCATGAATCTGGGCAGCGGGAACGACATCGGACCACCAGGGGCCGAGAAAACCACCGTCTCGTGGGGCCGGATACTCAGGGTCAGGGAAAAATCCAATATATATCCGGTGACATCTCGGGTGCTATTACAGATAGCGCAATAAATCAAAGTGCATTGTCTGTAGGAGGCCCTGGCGCACGAATCTGGGCAGCGGGAACGACCTCGGACCACCAGGGGCCGAGAAAACCACCGTCTCATGGGGCCGGACACTCAGGTTCAGGGGAAAATCCAATATATATCTGGTGATATCTCGGGTGCTATTGCAGATGACGCAATAAACCAAAGTGCATTGTCTGCAGTACTCCGTGGCGCATGAATCTGTGCAGCGGAAACGACCTCGGACCACGAGGGGCCGAGAAAACCACAGTCTCATGGGGCCGAACTGTCAGGGTCAGGTAAGAATCCATTATATATCTGGTGATATCTCGGGTCCTATTAGAGATAGCGCAATAAACCAAAGTGAATTATGTGCAGGAGGCCCTGGCGGATGAATCTGAGCAAGCAGGAACGACCTCGGATCACCAGGGGCCGAGGAAACCACCGACAGATGAGGCCGGGCTCTCAGGGTCAGCTAAAAATCCAATATATATCTGGTGATATCTCGGGTGCTATTAGAGATAGCGCGATAAATCAAAGTGCATTGTCTGCAGGAAGCCCTGGCGCATGAATCTGGGCAGCGGGAACGACCTCGGACCACGAGGGGCCGAGAAAACCACCGTCTCATGTGGCCGGACACTCAGGGTCAGGGGAAAATGCAATATATATCTGCTGATATCTCGTGTGCTATTAGAGATAGCGCAATAAACCAAAGTGAATTATCTGCAGGAGGCCCTGGCGCATGAACCTGTGTAGCGGGAACGACCTCGGACCACCAGGGGCCGAGAAAACCAACGTCTCATGGGGCCGGGCACTCAGGGTCAGGGAAAAATCCAATATATATCTGGTGATATCTCGGGTGCCATTAGAGATAGCGCGAGAAATCAAAGTTCCTTGTTCGCAGGAAGCACTGGCGCATGATGCTGTGGAGCGTCAACGACCTCGGACCACCAGGGGCCGAGAAAACCACCGTCGCATGGGGCCGGACTGTCAGGGTCAGGGAAAAATCCATTATATATCTGGTGATATCTCGGGTGCCATTAGAGATAGCGCGATAAATCAAAGTGCATTGTCTGCAGTAGTCCCTGGCGCATGAATCTGTGCAGCGGAAACGACCTCGGACCACCAGGGGCCGAGAAAACCAGCGTCTCTTGGGGCCGGACACTCAGGGTCAGGGAAAAATCCAATATATATCTGGTGATATTTCGGCTGCCATTAGAGACAGCGCGATAAATCAAAGTGCATTCTCTGTAGGAGGCCCTGCCGCATGAATCTGGGCAGTGGGAACGACCTCGGACCACGAGGGGCCGAGAAAACCACAGTCTCATGGGGCCGGACACTCAGGGTCAGGGAAAAATCCAATATATATCTGGTGATATTCCGGGTGCTATTAGAGATAGCGCAATAAACCAAAGTGAAGTATCTGCAGGAGGCCCTGGCGCATGCATCTGTGCAGCGGGAACGACCTCGGACCACCAGGGGCCGGGAAAAGCACCGTCTCATGGGGCCGGACACTCAGGGTCAGGGGAAAATACAATATATATCTGGTGATATCTCTGATGCTATTACAGATAGCGCGATAAATCAAAGTGTATTCTCTGTAGGGGGCCCTGCCGCATGAATATGGGCAGCGGGAACGACATCGGACCACCAGGGGCCGAGAAAACCACCGTCTCATGGGGCCGGACACTCAGGGTCAGGGAAAAATCCAATATATATCCGGTGATATCTCGGGTGCTATTACAGATAGCACAATAAATCAAAGTGCATTGTCTGTAGGAGGCCCTGGCGCATGAGTCTGGGCAGCGGGAACGATCTCCGACCGCCAGGGGCCGAGAAAACCACCGTCTCATGGTGCCGGACACTCAGGGTCAGGGAAAAATCCAATATATATCCGGTGATATCCCGGGTGCTATTACAGATAGCGCAATAAATCAAAGTGCATTGTCGGCAGGAGGCCCTGGCGCATGAATCTGGGCAGCGGTAACGACCTCGGACCACCAGGGGCCGAGAAAACCAAAGTCCCATGGGGCTGGACACTCAGGGTCTGGGGAAAATCCAATATATGTCTGGTGATCTCTCGGGTGCTATTAGGGATAGCGCAATAAACCAAAGTGAATTATCTGCAGGAGGCCCTGCTGCATGAATCTGGGCAGCGGGAACGACATCGGACCACCAGGGACCGAGAAAACCACCGTCTCATGGGGCCGGACACTCAGGGTCAGGGAAAAATCCAATATATATCTGGCGATATCTCGGGTCCTATTAGAGATAGCGCAATAAACCAAAGTGAATTATGTGCAGGAGGCCCTGGCGGATGAATCTGTGCAGCAGGAACGACCTCGGATCACCAGGGGCCGAGGAAACCACCGACAGAGGAGGCCGGGCACTCAGGGTCAGGGAAAAATCCAATATATATCTGGTGATATCTCGGGTGCTATTAGAGATAGCGCGATAAATCAAAGTGCATTGTCTGCAGTACTCCCTGGCGCATGAATCTGTGCAGCGGAAACGACCTCGGACCACCAGGGGCCGAGAAAACCACAGTCTCATCGGGCCGAACTGTCAGGGTCAGGGAAAAATCCAATATATATCTGGCGATATCTCGGGTCCTATTAGAGATAGCGCAATAAACCAAAGTGAATTATGTGCAGGAGGCCCTGGCGGATGAATCTGTGCAGCAGGAACGACCTCGGATCACCAGGGGCCGAGGAAACCACCGACAGAGGAGGCCGGGCACTCACGGTCAGGGAAAAATCCAATATATATCTGGTGATATCTCGGGTGCTATTAGAGATAGCGCGATAAATCAAAGTGCATTGTCTGCAGTACTCCCTGGCGCATGAATCTGTGCAGCGGAAACGACCTCGGACCACCAGGGGCCGAGAAAACCACCGTCTCATGGGGCCGGACACTCAGGGTCAGGGAAAAATCCAATATATATCCGGTGATATCTCGGGTGCTATTACAGATAGCGCAATAAATCAAAGTGCATTGTCTGTTGGAGGCCCCGGCGCATGAATCTGGGCAGCGGGAACGACCTCGGACCACCAGGGGCCGAGAAAACCACCGTCTCATGGTGCCGGACACTCAGGGTCAGTGAAAAATCCAATATATATCCGGTGATATCCCGGGTGCTATTACAGATAGCGCAATAAATCAAAGTGCATTGTCTGTAGGAGGCCCTGGCGCATGAATCTGGGCAGCGGGAACGACCTCGGACCACGAGGGGCCGAGAAAACCACAGTCTCATGGGGCCGGACACTCAGGGTCAGGGATAAATCCAATATACATGTGGTGATATTCCGGGTGCTATTAGAGATAGCGCAATAAACCAAAGTGAATTATCTGCAGGAGGCCCTGGCGCATGCATCTGTGCAGCGGGAACGCCCTCGGACCACCAGGGGCCGACAAAACCACCGTCTCATGTGGCCGGACACTCAGGGTCAGGGGAAAATGCAATATATATCTGGTGATATCTCGTGTGCTATTAGAGATAGCGCAATAAACCAAAGTGAATTATCTGCAGGAGGCCCTGGCGCATGAACCTGTGTAGCGGGAACGACCTCGGACCACCAGGGGCCGAGAAAACCACCGTCTCATGGGGCCGGGCACTCAGGGTCAGGGAAAAATCAAATATATATCTGGCGATATATCGGGTGCTATTACAGATAGCGCAATAAATCAAAGTGCATTGTCTGCAGGAGGCCCTGGCGCATGAACCTGTGCAGCGGGAACGACCTCGGACCACGAGGGGCCGAGAAAACCACAGTCTCATGGGGCTGGACACTCAGGGTCAGGGAAAAATCCAATATATATCTGGTAATATTCCGGGTGCTATTAGAGATAGCGCAATAAACCAAAGTGAATTATCTGCAGGAGGCCCTGGCGCATGAATCTGGGCAGGGGGAACGGCCTCGGACCACCAGGGGCCGAGAAAACCACCGTCTCATGGGGCCGGACACTCAGGGTCAGGGAAAAATCCAATATATATCTGGTGATATTCCGGGTGCTATTAGAGATAGCGCAATAGACCAAAGAGAATTATCTGCAGCAGGCCTTGGCGCATGAATCTGGGCAGCGGGAACGACCTCGGACCACCAGGGGCCGAGAAAACCACCGTCTCATGGGGCCGGACACTCAGGGTCAGGGAAAAATCAAATATATATCTGGTGATATATAGGGTGCTATTACAGATAGCGCAATAAATCAAAGTGCATTGTCTGTAGGAGGCCCTGGCGCATGCATCTGTGCAGCGGAAACGACCTCGGACCACCAGGGGCCGAGAAAACCACCGTCTCATGGGGCCGGAAACTCAGGTTCAGGGAAAAATCCAATATATATCTGGCGATATCTCTGGTGCCATTAGAGATAGCGCGATATATCAAAGTGAATTATCTGCAGGAGGCCCTGGCGCATGAATCTGGGCAGCGGGAACGACCTCGGACCACCAGGGGCCGAGAAAACCACCGTCTCATGGGGCCGGAAACTCAGGTTCAGGGAAAAATCCAATATATATCTGGCGATATCTCTGGTGCCATTAGAGATAGCGCGATATATCAAAGTGAATTATCTGCAGGAGGCCCTGGCGCATGAATCTGGGCAGCGGGAACGACCTCGGACCACCAGGGGCCGAGAAAACCACCGTCTCATGTGGTCGGACACTCAGGGTCAGGGGAAAATCCAATATATATCTGGTGATATCTCGGGTGCCATTAGAGATAGCGCGATAATTCAAAGTTCCTTGTTCGCAGGAAGCCCTGGCGCATGATGCTGTGCAGCGTCAACGACCTCGGACCACCAGGGGCCGAGAAAACCACCGTCGCATGGGGCCGGACTGTCAGGGTCAGGGAAAAATCCATTATATATCTAGTGATATCTTGGGTGCCATTAGAGATAGCGCGATAAATCAAAGTGCATTGTCTGCAGTACTCCCTGGCGCATGAATCTGTGCAGCGGAAACGACCTCGGACCACCAGGGGCCGAGAAGACCACAGTCTCATGGGGCCGAACTGTCAGGGTCAGGGAAAAATCAAATATATATCTGGTGATATATAGGGTGCTATTACAGATAGCGCAATAAATCAAAGTGCATTGTCTGTAGGAGGCCCTGGCGCATGCATCTGTGCAGCGGGAACGACCTCGGCCCACCAGGGGCCGAGAAAACCACAGTCTCATGGGGCCGGACACTCAGGGTCAGGGGAAAATCCAATATATATCTGGTGATATCTCGGGTGCTATTAGAGATAGCGCAATAAACCAAAGTGAAATATCTGCAGGAGGCCGTGGCGCATGAAACTGTGCTGCGGGAACGACCTCCGACCACCAGGGGCCGAGAAAACCACCGACTCATGGGGCCGAACACTCAGGGTCAGGGAAAAATCCAATATATATCTGGTGATATCTCGGGTGCTATTACAGATAGCGCAATAAATCAAAGTGCATTGTCTGTAGGAGGCCCTGGCGCATGAATCTGTGCAGCGGAAACGGCCTCGGACCACCAGGGGCCGAGAAAACCACCGTCTCATGGGGCCGGAATCTTAGGTTCAGGGGAAAACCCAATATATATCTGGCGATATCTCTGGTGCCATTAGAGATAGCGCGATATATCAAAGTGCATTCTCTGTAGGAGGCCCGGCCGCATGAATCTGGGCAGCGGGAACGACCTCGGACCACGAGGGGCCGAGAAAACCACAGTCTCATGTGGCTGGACACTCAGGGTCAGGGAAAAATCCAATATATATCTGGTGATATTCCGGGTGCTATTAGAGATAGCGCAATAAACCAAAGTGAATTATCTGCAGGAGGCCCTGGCGCATGAATCTGGGCAGCGGGAACGACCTCGGACCACCAGGGGCCGAGAAAACCACCGTCTCATGGGGCCGGACACTCAGGGTCAGGGAAAAATACAATATATATCCGGTGATATCTCGGGTGCTATTACAGATTGCGCAATAAATCAAAGTGCATTGTCTGTAGGAGGCCCTGGCGCATGAATCTGGGCAGCGGGAACGACCTCGGACCGCCAGGGGCCGAGAAAACCACCGTCTCATGGTGCCGGACACTTAGGGTCAGGGAAAAATCCAATATATATCCGGTGATATCCCGGGTGCTATTACAGATAGCGCAATAAATCAAAGTGCATTGTCTGTAGGAGGCCCTGGCGCATGAATCTGGGCAGCGGGAACGACCTCGGACCACCAGGGGCCGAGAAAACCACCGTCTCATGTGGTCGGACACTCAGGGTCAGGGGAAAATCCAATATATATCTGGTGATATCTCGGGTGCTATTGCAGATGGCGCAATAAATCAACGTGCATTGTCTGTAGGAGGCCCTGGCGCATGAATCTGGGCAGCGGGAACGACCTCGGACCACCAGGGGCCGAGAAAACCACCGACTCATGTGGCCGGACACTCAGGGTCAGGGAAAAATCCAATATACATCTGGTGATATCTCGGGTGCTATTGCAGATAGCGCAATAAATCAAAGTGCATTGTCTGTAGGAGGCCCTGGCGCATGCATCTGTGCAGCGGAAACGACCTCGGACCACCAGGGGCCGAGAAAACCACCGTCTCATGGGGCCGGAAACTCAGGTTCAGGGAAAAATCCAATATATATCTGGCGATATCTCTGGTGCCATTAGAGATAGCGCGATATATCAAAGTGAATTATCTGCAGGAGGCCCTGGCGCATGAATCTGGGCAGCGGGAACGACCTCGGACCACCAGGGGCCGAGAAAACCACCGTCTCATGTGGTCGGACACTCAGGGTCAGGGGAAAATCCAATATATATCTGGTGATATCTCGGGTGCCATTAGAGATAGCGCGATAATTCAAAGTTCCTTGTTCGCAGGAAGCCCTGGCGCATGATGCTGTGCAGCGTCAACGACCTCGGACCACCAGGGGCCGAGAAAACCACCGTCGCATGGGGCCGGACTGTCAGGGTCAGGGAAAAATCCATTATATATCTAGTGATATCTTGGGTGCCATTAGAGATAGCGCGATAAATCAAAGTGCATTGTCTGCAGTACTCCCTGGCGCATGAATCTGTGCAGCGGAAACGACCTCGGACCACCAGGGGCCGAGAAGACCACAGTCTCATGGGGCCGAACTGTCAGGGTCAGGGAAAAATCAAATATATATCTGGTGATATATAGGGTGCTATTACAGATAGCGCAATAAATCAAAGTGCATTGTCTGTAGGAGGCCCTGGCGCATGCATCTGTGCAGCGGGAACGACCTCGGCCCACCAGGGGCCGAGAAAACCACAGTCTCATGGGGCCGGACACTCAGGGTCAGGGGAAAATCCAATATATATCTGGTGATATCTCGGGTGCTATTAGAGATAGCGCAATAAACCAAAGTGAAATATCTGCAGGAGGCCGTGGCGCATGAAACTGTGCTGCGGGAACGACCTCCGACCACCAGGGGCCGAGAAAACCACCGACTCATGGGGCCGAACACTCAGGGTCAGGGAAAAATCCAATATATATCTGGTGATATCTCGGGTGCTATTACAGATAGCGCAATAAATCAAAGTGCATTGTCTGTAGGAGGCCCTGGCGCATGAATCTGTGCAGCGGAAACGGCCTCGGACCACCAGGGGCCGAGAAAACCACCGTCTCATGGGGCCGGAATCTTAGGTTCAGGGAAAAACCCAATATATATCTGGCGATATCTCTGGTGCCATTAGAGATAGCGCGATATATCAAAGTGCATTCTCTGTAGGAGGCCCGGCCGCATGAATCTGGGCAGCGGGAACGACCTCGGACCACGAGGGGCCGAGAAAACCACAGTCTCATGTGGCTGGACACTCAGGGTCAGGGAAAAATCCAATATATATCTGGTGATATCTCGGGTGCTATTAGAGATAGCGCGATAAATCAAAGTGCATTGTCTGCAGTACTCCCTGGCGCATGAATCTGTGCAGCGGAAACGACCTCGGACCACCAGGGGCCGAGAAAACCACCGTCTCATGGGGCCGGACACTCAGGGTCAGGGAAAAATCCAATATATATCCGGTGATATCTCGGGTGCTATTACAGATAGCGCAATAAATCAAAGTGCATTGTCTGTTGGAGGCCCCGGCGCATGAATCTGGGCAGCGGGAACGACCTCGGACCACCAGGGGCCGAGAAAACCACCGTCTCATGGTGCCGGACACTCAGGGTCAGTGAAAAATCCAATATATATCCGGTGATATCCCGGGTGCTATTACAGATAGCGCAATAAATCAAAGTGCATTGTCTGTAGGAGGCCCTGGCGCATGAATCTGGGCAGCGGGAACGACCTCGGACCACGAGGGGCCGAGAAAACCACAGTCTCATGGGGCCGGACACTCAGGGTCAGGGATAAATCCAATATACATGTGGTGATATTCCGGGTGCTATTAGAGATAGCGCAATAAACCAAAGTGAATTATCTGCAGGAGGCCCTGGCGCATGCATCTGTGCAGCGGGAACGCCCTCGGACCACCAGGGGCCGACAAAACCACCGTCTCATGTGGCCGGACACTCAGGGTCAGGGGAAAATGCAATATATATCTGGTGATATCTCGTGTGCTATTAGAGATAGCGCAATAAACCAAAGTGAATTATCTGCAGGAGGCCCTGGCGCATGAACCTGTGTAGCGGGAACGACCTCGGACCACCAGGGGCCGAGAAAACCACCGTCTCATGGGGCCGGGCACTCAGGGTCAGGGAAAAATCAAATATATATCTGGCGATATATCGGGTGCTATTACAGATAGCGCAATAAATCAAAGTGCATTGTCTGCAGGAGGCCCTGGCGCATGAACCTGTGCAGCGGGAACGACCTCGGACCACGAGGGGCCGAGAAAACCACAGTCTCATGGGGCTGGACACTCAGGGTCAGGGAAAAATCCAATATATATCTGGTAATATTCCGGGTGCTATTAGAGATAGCGCAATAAACCAAAGTGAATTATCTGCAGGAGGCCCTGGCGCATGAATCTGGGCAGGGGGAACGGCCTCGGACCACCAGGGGCCGAGAAAACCACCGTCTCATGGGGCCGGACACTCAGGGTCAGGGAAAAATCCAATATATATCTGGTGATATTCCGGGTGCTATTAGAGATAGCGCAATAGACCAAAGAGAATTATCTGCAGCAGGCCTTGGCGCATGAATCTGGGCAGCGGGAACGACCTCGGACCACCAGGGGCCGAGAAAACCACCGTCTCATGGGGCCGGGAACTCAGGGTCAGGGAAAAATCAAATATATATCTGGCGATATATCGGGTGCTATTACAGATAGCGCAATAAATCAAAGTGCATTGTCTGCAGGAGGCCCTGGCGCATGAACCTGTGCAGCGGGAACGACCTCGGACCACCAGGGGCCGAGAAAACAAGCGTCTCATGGGGCCGGACACTCAGGGTCAGGGAAAAATCCAATATATATTTGGTGATATCTCAGGTGCTATTACAGATAGCGCGATAAATCAAAGTGCATTGTCTGCAGTAGTCCCTGGCGCATGAATCTGTGCAGCGGAAACGACCTCGAACCACCAGGGGCCGAGAAAACAAGCGTCTCATGCGGCCGGACACTCAGGGTCAGGGAAAAATCCAATATATATCTGGTGATATCTCGGGTGCCATTAGAGATAGCGCGATAAATCAAAGTTCCTTGTTCGCAGGAAGCACTGGCGCATGATGCTGTGGAGCGTCAACGACCTCGGACCACCAGGGGCCGAGAAAACCACCGTCGCATGGGGCCGGACTGTCAGGGTCAGGGAAAAATCCATTATATATCTGGTGATATCTCGGGTGCCATTAGAGATAGCGCGATAAATCAAAGTGCATTGTCTGCAGTAGTCCCTGGCGCATGAATCTGTGCAGCGGAAACGACCTCGGACCACCAGGGGCCGAGAAAACCACCGTCTCATGGGGCCGGACACTCAGGGTCAGGGAAAAATCCAATATATATCTGGTGATATTTCGGCTGCCATTAGAGACAGCGCGATAAATCAAAGTGCATTCTCTGTAGGAGGCCCTGCCGCATGAATCTGGGCAGTGGGAACGACCTCGGACCACGAGGGGCCGAGAAAACCACAGTCTCATGGGGCCGGACACTCAGGGTCAGGGAAAAATCCAATATATATCTGGTGATATTCCGGGTGCTATTAGAGATAGCGCAATAAACCAAAGTGAAGTATCTGCAGGAGGCCCTGGCGCATGCATCTGTGCAGCGGGAACGACCTCGGTCCACCAGGGGCCGGGAAAAGCACCGTCTCATGGGGCCGGACACTCAGGGTCAGGGGAAAATCCAATATATATCCGGTGATATCTCGGGTGCTATTACAGATAGCACAATAAATCAAAGTGCATTGTCTGCAGTACTCCCTGGCGCATGAATCTGTGCAGCGGAAACGACCTCGGACCACCAGGGGCCGAGAAAACCACAGTCTCATGGGGCCGAACTGTCAGGGTCAGGGAAGAATCCATTATATATCTGGTGATATCTCGGGTGCCATTAGAGATAGCGCGGTAAATCTAAGTGCATTGTCTGCAGGAGGCCCCGGCGCATGAATCTGTGCAGCGAAAACGACCTCGGACCACCAGGGGCCGAGAAAACCACCGTCTCATGGGGCCGGACACTCAGGGTCAGGGAAAAATCCAATATATATCCGGTGATATCCCGGGTGCTATTGCAGATGGCGCAATAAATCAACGTGCATTGTCTGTAGCAGGCCCTGGCGCATGAATCTGGGCAGCGGGAACGACCTCGGACCACCAGGGGCCGAGAAAACCACCGTTTCATGGGGCCGGACACTCAGGGTCAGGGGAAAATGCAATATATATCTGGTGATATCTCGGGTGCCATTAGAGATAGCGGGATAAAACAAAGTGTATTCTCTGTAGGAGGCCCTGCCGCATGCATCTGTGGAGCGGGAACGACCTCGGACCACCAGGGGCCGAGAAAACCACCGACACATGAGGCCGGGCACTCAGGGTCAGGGAAAAATCCATTATATATCTGGTGATATCTCGGGTGCTATTCGAGATAGCGCGATAAATCAAAGTGCATTGTCTGCAGGAAGCCCTGGCGCATGAATCCGTGCAGCGGTAACGACCTCGGACCACCAGGTGCCGAGAAAACCAAAGTCCCTTGGGGCTGGACACTCAGGGTCTGGGGAAAATCCAATATATGTCTGGTGATATCTCGGGTGCTATTATAGATAGCGAAAATAAACCAAAGTGAATTATCTGCAGGAGCCCCTGCCGCATGAATCTGGGCAGCGGGAACGACATCGGACCACTAGGGGCCGAGAAAACCACCGTCTCATGGGGCCGGACACTCAGGGTCAGGGAAAAATCCAATATATATCCGGTGATATCTCGGGTGCTATTACAGATAGCGCAATAAATCAAAGTGCATTGTCTGTAGGAGGCCCTGTCGCATGAATCTGGGCAGCGGGAACGACCTCGGACCACCAGGGGCCGAGCAAACCACCGTCTCATGGTGCCGGACACTCAGGGTCAGGGAAAAATCCAATATATATCCGGTGATATCCCGGGTGCTATTACAGATAGCACAATAAATCAAAGTGCATTGTCTGCAGGAGGCCCTGGCGCATGAGTCTGGGCAGCGGGAACGACCTCGGACCGCCAGGGGCCGAGAAAACCACCGTCTCATGGTGCCGGACACTCAGGGTCAGGGAAAAATCCAATATATATCTGGCGATATCCCGGGTGCTATTACAGATAGCGCAATAAATCAAAGTGCATTGTCTGTAGGAGGCCCTGGCGCATGAATCTGGGCAGCGGGAACGACCTCGGACCACCAGGGGCCGAGAAAAGCACCGTCTCATGGGGCCGGTCACTCAGGGTCAGGGGAAAATCCAATATATGTCTGGTGATATCTCGGGTGCTATTACAGATAGCGCGATAAATCAAAGTGCATTGTCTGCAGGAAGCCCTGGCGCATGAATCCGTGCAGCGGTAACGACCTCGGACCACCAGGTGCCGAGAAAACCAAAGTCCGATGGGGCTGGACACTCAGGGTCTGGGGAAAATCCAATATATATCTGGTGATATCTCGGGTGCCATTAGAGATAGCGGGATAAAACAAAGTGTATTCTCTGTAGGAGGCCCTGCCGCATGCATCTGTGGAGCGGGAACGACCTCGGACCACCAGGGGCCGAGAAAACCACAGTCTCATGGGGCCGGACACTCAGGGTCAGGGAAAAATCCAATATATATCTGGTGATATCTCGGGTGCTATTAGAGATAGCGCAATAAACCAAAGTGAATTATCTGCAGGAGGTCCTGGCGCATGAATCTGTGCAGCGGGAACGACCTCGGACCACCAGGGGCCGAGAAAACCAACGTCTCATGGGGCCGGACACTCAGGGTCAGGGAAAAATCCAATATACATCTGGTGATATCTCGGGTGCTATTACAGATAGCGCAATAAATCAAAGTGCATTGTCTGTAGGAGGCCCTGGCGCATGAATCTGTTCAGCGGGAACGACCTCGGTCCACCAGGGGCCGAGAAAACCACCGTCTCATGGGGCCGGACACTCAGGGTCAGGGGAAAATCCAATATATATCTGGTGATATCTCGGGTGCTATTAGAGATAGCGCAATAAACCAAAGTGCATTGTCTGCAGTACTCCCTGGCGCATGAAACTGTGCAGCGGAAACGACCTCGGACCACGAGGGGCCGAGAAAACCACAGTCTCATGGGGCCGAACTGTCAGGGTCAGGGAAGAATCCATTATATATCTGGTGATATCTCGGGTGCCATTAGAGATAGCGCGATAAATCAAATTGCATTGTCTGCAGGAGGCCCTGGCAAATGGATCTGTGCAGCGGAAACGACCTCGGACCACCAGGGGCCGAGAAAACCACCGTCTCATGGTGCCGGACACTCAGGGTCAGGGAAAAATCCAATATATATCCGGTGATATCCCGGATGCTATTACAGATAGCGCAATAAATCAAAGTGCATTGTCGGTAGGAGGCCCTGCCGCATGAATCTGGGCAGCGGGAACGACATCGGACCACTAGGGGCCGAGAAAACCACCGTCGCATGGGGCCGGACACTCAGGGTCAGGGAAAAATCCAATATATATCCGGTGATATCTCGGTTGCTATTACAGATAGCCCAATAAATCAAAGTGCATTGTCTGTAGGAGGCCCTGGCGCAAGAATCTGGGCAGCGGGAACGACCTCGGACCACCAGGGGCCGAGAAAACCACCGTCTCATGGAGCCGGACACTCAGGGTCAGGGAAAAATCCAATATATATCCGGTGATATCCCGGGTGCTATTACAGAAAGCGCAATAAATCAAAGTGCATTGTCTGTAGGAGGCCCTGGCGCATGAATCTGGGCAGCGGGAACGACCTCGGACCACCAGGGGCCGTGAAAACCACCGTCTCAGGTGGCCGGACACTCAGGGTCAGGGAAAAATCCAATATACATCTGGTGATATCTCGGGTGCTATTGCAGATGGCGCAATAAATCAACGTGCATTGTCTGTAGGAGGCCCTGGCGCATGAATCTGGGCAGCGGGAACGACCTCGGACCACCAGGGGCCGAGAAAACCACCGTCTCATGTGGCCGGACACTCAGGGTCAGGGAAAAATCCAATATACATCTGGTGATATCTCGGGTGCTATTGCAGATAGCGCAATAAACCAAAGTGAATTCTCTGCAGGAGGCCCTGCCGCATGCATCTCTGCAGCGGGAACGACCTCGGACCACCAGGGGCCGAGAAAACCACCGTCTCATGGGGCCGGACACTCAGGGTCAGGGGAAAATCCAATATATATCTGGTGATATCTCGGCTGCCATTAGAGATAGCGCGATAAATCAAAGTGCATTGTCTGTAGGAGGCCCCGGCGCATGAATCTGTGCAGCGGAAACGACCTCGGACCACCAGGGGCCGAGAAAACCACCGTCTCATGGGGCCGGACACTCAGGGTCAGGGAAAAATCCAATATATATCTGGTGATATCTCGGCTGCCATTAGAGATAGCGCGATAAATCAAAGTGCATTGTCTGTAGGAGGCCCTGGCGCATGAATCTGGGCAGCGGGAACGACCTCGGACCACCAGGGGCCGAGAAAACCACCGTCTCATGGGGCCGGACACTCAGGGTCAGGGAAAAATCAAATATATATCTGGTGATATATAGGGTGCTATTACAGATAGCGCAATAAACCAAAGTGAATTATCTGCAGGAGGCCCTGGCGCGTGCATCTGTGCAGCGGGAACGACCTCGGACCACCAGGGGCCGAGAAAACCACCGTCCCATGGGGCCGGACACTCAGGGTCAGGGAAAAATCCAATATCTATCTGGTGATATCTCGGGTGCTATTACAGATGGCGCAATAAATCAAAGTGCATTGTCTGTAGGAGGCCCTGGCGCATGAATCTGGGCAGCGGGAACGACCTCGGACCACCAGGGGCCGAGAAAACCACCGTCTCATGTGGCCGGACACTCAGGGTCAGGGAAAAATCCATTATATATCTGGTGATATCACGGGTGCCATTAGAGATAGCGCGATAAATCAAAGTGCATTGTCTGTAGGAGGCCCTGGCGCATGATTCTGGGCAGCGGGAACGACCTCGGACCACCAGGGGCCGAGAAAACCACCGTCACATGGGGCCGGTCACTCAGGGTCAGGGGAAAATCCAATATATGTCTGGTGATATCTCGGGTGCTATTACAGATAGCGCGATAAATCAAAGTGCATTGTCTGCAGTACTCCCTGGCGCAAGAATCTGTGCAGCGGAAACGACCTCGGACCACGAGGGGCCGAGAAAACCACAGTCTCATGGGGCCGGACACTCAGGGTCAGGGAAAAATCCAATATATATCCGGTGATATCTCGGGTGCTATTACAGATAGCACAATAAATCAAAGTGCATTGTCTGTAGGAGGCCCTGGCGCATGAATCTGGGCAGCGGGAACGACCTCGGACCACCAGGGGCCGAGCAAACCACCGTCTCATGGGGCCGGTCACTCAGGGTCAGGGGAAAATCCAATATATGTCTGGTGATATCTCGGGTGCTATTACAGATAGCGCGATAAATCAAAGTGCATTGTCTGCAGGAAGCCCTGGCGCATGAATCCGTGCAGCGGTAACGACCTCGGACCACCAGGTGCCGAGAAAACCAAAGTCCCATGGGGCTGGACACTCAGGGTCTGGGGAAAATCCAATATATATCTGGTGATATCTCGGGTGCCATTAGAGATAGCGGGATAAAACAAAGTGTATTCTCTGTAGGAGGCCCTGCCGCATGCATCTGTGGAGCGGGAACGACCTCGGACCACCAGGGGCCGAGAAAACCAACGTCTCATGGGGCCGGACACTCAGGGTCAGGGAAAAATCCAATATATATCTGGTGATATCTCGGGTGCTATTAGAGATAGCGCAATAAACCAAAGTGAATTATCTGCAGGAGGCCCTGGCGCATGAATCTGTGCAGCGGGAACGACCTCGGACCACCAGGGGCCGAGAAAACCACCGTCTCATGGGGCCGGACACTCTGGGTCAGGGAAAAATCCAATATATATCCGGTGATATCTCGGGTGCTATTACAGATAGCGCAATAAATCAAAGTGCATTGTCTGTAGGAGGCCCTGGCGCATGAATCTGGGCAGCGGGAACGACCTCGGACAACCAGGGGCCGAGAAAACCACCGTCTCATGGTGCCGGACACTCAGGGTCAGGGAAAAATCCAATATATATCCGGTGATATTCCAGGTGCTATTACAGATAGCGCAATAAATCAAAGTGCATTGTCTGTAGGAGGCCCTGGCGCATGAATCTGGGCAGCGGGAACGACCTCAGACCACCAGGGGCCGAGAAAACCACCGTCTCATGGTGCCGGACACTCAGGGTCAGGGAAAAATCCAATATATATCCGGTGATATCCCGGGTGCTATTACAGATAGCGCACTAAATCAAAGTGCATTGTCTGCAGGAGGCCCTGGCGCATGAATCTGGGCAGCGGGAACGACCTCAGACCACCAGGGGCCGAGAAAACCACCGTCTCATGGTGCCGGACACTCAGGGTCAGGGAAAAATCCAATATATATCCGGTGATATCCCGGGTGCTATTACAGATAGCGCACTAAATCAAAGTGCATTGACTGCAGGAGGCCCTGGCGCATGAATCTGTGCAGCGGAAACGACCTCGGACCACCAGGGGCCGAGAAAACCAACGTCTCATGGGGCCGGACACTCAGGGTCAGGGAAAAATCCAATATACATCTGGTGATATCTCGGGTGCTATTACAGATAGCGCAATAAATCAAAGTGCATTGTCTGTAGGAGGCCCTGGCGCATGAATCTGTGCAGCGGGAACGACCTCGGTCCACCAGGGGCCGAGAAAACCACCGTCTCATGGGGCCGGACACTCAGGGTCAGGGGAAAATCCAATATATATCTGGTGATATCTCGGGTGCTATTAGAGATAGCGCAATAAACCAAAGTGCATTGTCTGCAGTACTCCCTGGCGCATGAATCTGTGCAGCGGAAACGACCTCGGACCACGAGGGGCCGAGAAAACCACAGTCTCATGGGGCCGGACACTCAGGGTCAGGGAAAAATCCAATATATATCCGGTGATATCTCGGGTGCTATTACAGATAGCACAATAAATCAAAGTGCATTGTCTGTAGGAGGCCCTGGCGCATGAATCTGGGCAGCGGGAACGACCTCGGACCACCAGGGGCCGAGCAAACCACCGTCTCATGGTGCCGGACACTCAGGGTCAGGGAAAAATCCAATATATATCTGGCGACATCCCGGGTGCTATTACAGATAGCGCAATAAATCAAAGTGCATTGTCGGTAGGAGGGCCTGGCGCATGAATCTGGGCAGCGGGAACGACCTCGGACCACCAGGGGCCGAGAAAACCACCGTCTCATGTGGTCGGACACTCAGGGTCAGGGGAAAATCCAATATCTATCTGGTGATATCTCGGGTGCTATTACAGATGGCGCAATAAATCAAAGTGCATTGTCTGTAGGAAGCCCTGGCGCATGAATCCGTGCAGCGGTAACGACCTCGGACCACCAGGTGCCGAGAAAACCAAAGTCCCATGGGGCTGGACACTCAGGGTCTGGGGAAAATCCAATATATATCTGGTGATATCTCGGGTGCCATTAGAGATAGCGGGATAAAACAAAGTGTATTCTCTGTAGGAGGCCCTGCCGCATGCATCTGTGGAGCGGGAACGACCTCGGACCACCAGGGGCCGAGAAAACCACAGTCTCATGGTGCCGGACACTCAGGGTCAGGGAAAAATCCAATATATATCTGGTGATATCTCGGGTGCTATTAGAGATAGCGCAATAAACCAAAGTGAATTATCTGCAGGAGGCCCTGGCGCATGAATCTGTGCAGCGGGAACGACCTCGGACCACCAGGGGCCGAGAAAACCAACGTCTCATGGGGCCGGACACTCAGGGTCAGGGAAAAATCCAATATACATCTGGTGATATCTCGGGTGCTATTACAGATAGCGCCATAAATCAAAGTGCATTGTCTGTAGGAGGCCCTGGCGCATGAATCTGTGCAGCGGGAACGACCTCGGTCCACCAGAGGCCGAGAAAATCACCGTCTCATGGGGCCGGACACTCAGGGTCAGGGGAAAATCCAATATATATCTGGTGATATCTCGGGTGCTATTAGAGATAGCGCAATAAACCAAAGTGCATTGTCTGCAGTACTCCCTGGCGCATGAATCTGTGCAGCGGAAACGACCTCGGACCACGAGGGGCCGAGAAAACCACAGTCTCATGGGGCCGAACTGTCAGGGTCAAGGAAGAATCCATTATATATCTGGTGATATCTCGGCTGCCATTAGAGATAGCGCGATAAATCAAAGTGCATTCTCTGTAGGAGGCCCTGCCGCATGAATCTGGGCAGTGGGAACGACCTCGGACCACGAGGGGCCGAGAAAACCACAGTCTCATGGGGCCGGACACTCAGGGTCAGGGAAAAATCCAATATATATCCGGTGATATCTCGGGTGCTATTACAGATAGCACAATAAATCAAAGTGCATTGTCTGTAGGAGGCCCTGGCGCATGAATCTGGGCAGCGGGAACGACCTCGGACCACGAGGGGCCGAGAAAACCACAGTCTCATGGGGCCGGACACTCAGGGTCAGGGAAAAATCCAATATATATCCGGTGATATCTCGGGTGCTATTACAGATAGCACAATAAATCAAAGTGCATTGTCTGTAGGAGGCCCTGGCGCATGAATCTGGGCAGCGGGAACGACCTCGGACCACCAGGGGCCGAGCAAACCACCGTCTCATGGTGCCGGACACTCAGGGTCAGGGAAAAATCCAATATATATCTGGCGATATCCCGGGTGCTATTACAGATAGCGCAATAAATCAAAGTGCATTGTCGGTAGGAGGGCCTGGCGCATGAATCTGGGCAGCGGGAACGACCTCGGACCACCAGGGGCCGAGAAAACCACCGTCTCATGTGGTCGGACACTCAGGGTCAGGGGAAAATCCAATATCTATCTGGTGATATCTCGGGTGCTATTACAGATGGCGCAATAAATCAAAGTGCATTGTCTGTAGGAAGCCCTGGCGCATGAATCCGTGCAGCGGTAACGACCTCGGACCACCAGGTGCCGAGAAAACCAAAGTCCCATGGGGCTGGACACTCAGGGTCTGGGGAAAATCCAATATATATCTGGTGATATCTCGGGTGCCATTAGAGATAGCGGGATAAAACAAAGTGTATTCTCTGTAGGAGGCCCTGCCGCATGCATCTGTGGAGCGGGAACGACCTCGGACCACCAGGGGCCGAGAAAACCAACGTCTCATGGGGCCGGACACTCAGGGTCAGGGAAAAATCCAATATATATCTGGTGATATCTCGGGTGCTATTAGGGATAGCGCAATAAACCAAAGTGAATTATCTGCAGGAGGCCCTGGCGCATGAATCTGGGCAGCGGGAACGACATCGGACCACCAGGGGCCGAGAAAACCACCGTCCCATGGGGCCGGACACTCAGGGTCAGGGAAAAATCCAATATATATCCGGTGATATCTCGGGTGCTATTACAGATAGCACAATAAATCAAAGTGCATTGTCTGTAGGAGGCCCTGGCGCATGAGTCTGGGCAGCGGGAACGACCTCGGACCGCCAGGGGCCGAGAAAACCACCGTCTCATGGTGCCGGACACTCAGGGTCAGGGAAAAATCCAATATATATCCGGTGATATCCCGGGTGCTATTACAGATAGCGCAATAAATCAAAGTGCATTGTCTGCAGGAGGCCCTGGCGCATGCATCTGTGCAGCGGGAACGACCTCGGACCACCAGGGGCCGAGAAAACCACCGTCTCATGGGGCCGGACACTCAGGGTCAGGGAAAAATCCAATATATATCTGGTGATATTCCGGGTGCTATTAGAGATAGCGCAATAAACCAAAGTGAATTATCTGCAGGAGGCCCTGGCGCGTGCATCTGTGCAGCGGGAACGACCTCGGACCACCAGGGGCCGAGAAAACCACCGTCTCATGGTGCCGGACACTCAGGGTCAGGGAAAAATCAAATATATATCTGGTGATATATAGGGTGCTATTACAGATAGCGCAATAAATCAAAGTGCATTGTCTGTAGGAGGCCCTGGCGCATGAATCTGGGCAGCGGGAACGACCTCAGACCACCAGGGGCCGAGAAAACCACCGTCTCATGGTGCCGGACACTCAGGGTCAGGGAAAAATCCAATATATATCCGGTGATATCCCGGGTGCTATTACAGATAGCGCACTAAATCAAAGTGCATTGTCTGCAGGAGGCCCTGGCGCATGCATCTGTGCAGCGGGAACGACCTCGGACCACCAGGGGCCGAGAAAACCACCGTCTCATGTGGCCGGACACTCAGGGTCAGGGAAAAATCCAATATATATCTGGTGATATTCCGGGTGCTATTAGAGATAGCGCAATAAACCAAAGTGAATTATCTGCAGCAGGCCCTGGCGCACGAATCTGTGTAGCGGGAACGACCTCGGACCACCAGGGGCCGAGAAAACCACCGTCTCATGGGGCCGGACAGTCAGGGTCAGGGAAAAATCAAATATATATCTGGTGATATATAGGGTGCTATTAGAGATAGCGCAATAAACCAAAGTGCATTGTCTGCAGTACTCCCTGGCGCATGAATCTGTGCAGCGGGAACGACCTCGGACCACCAGGGGCCGAGAAAACCACAGTCTCATGGGGCCGGACACTCAGGGTCAGGGAAAAATCCAATATATATCTGGTGATATCTCGGGTGCTATTAGAGATAGCGCAATAAACCAAAGTGAATTATCTGCAGGAGGCCCTGGCGCATGAATCAGTGCAGCGGGAACGACCTCGGACCACCAGGGGCCGAGAAAACCAACGTCTCATGGGGCCGGACACTCAGGGTCAGGGAAAAATCCAATATACATCTGGTGATATCTCGGGTGCTATTACAGATAGCGCAATAAATCAAAGTGCATTGTCTGTAGGAGGCCCTGGTGCATGAATCTGTGCAGCGGGAACGACCTCGGTCCACCAGGGGCCGAGAAAACCACCGTCTCATGGGGCCGGACACTCAGGGTCAGGGGAAAATCCAATATATATCTGGTGATATCTCGGGTGCTATTAGAGATAGCGCAATAAACCAAAGTGCATTGTCTGCAGTACTCCCTGGCGCATGAATCTGTGCAGCGGAAACGACCTCGGACCACGAGGGGCCGAGAAAACCACAGTCTCATGGGGCCAAACTGTCAGGGTCAGGGAAGAATCCATTATATATCTGGTGATATCTCGGGTGCCATTAGAGATAGCGCGATAAATCAAATTGCATTGTCTGCAGGAGGCCCTGGCGCATGGATCTGTGCAGCGGAAACGACCTCGGACCACCAGGGGCCGAGAAAACCACCGTCTCATGGGGCCGGACACTCAGGGTCAGGGAAAAATCCAATATATATCTGGTGATATCTCGGGTGCCATTAGAGATAGCGCGATAAAACAAAGTGTATTCTCTGTAGGAGGCCCTGCCGCATGAATCTGGGCAGCGGGAACGACATCGGACCACCACGGGCCGAGAAAACCACCGTCCCATGGGGCCGGACACTCAGGGTCAGGGAAAAATCCAATATATATACGGTGATATCTCGGGAGCTATTAGAGATAGCGCGATAAATCAAAGTGCATTGTCTGCAGGAAGCCCTGGCGCATGAATCCGTGCAGCGGGATCGACCTCGGACCACCAGGGGCCGAGAAAATTCCAGATTTTCGGTATCCGTCACACA
The DNA here is from genome assembly GCF_051020985.1 of Nomia melanderi. NCBI lineage: Eukaryota > Metazoa > Arthropoda > Insecta > Hymenoptera > Halictidae > Nomia > Nomia melanderi. The sequence goes on along the minus strand of NW_027475166.1, from coordinate 473,305 downwards.
ATGTCATGTAAAAATCCAGCATATATCTGGCGATATCTCGGGTGCTATTACAGATGGCGCAATAAATTAAAGTGAATTATCTGCAGGAGGCCCTGCCGCATGAATCAGGGCAGCGGGAACGACCTCGGACCACCAGGGGCCGAGAAAACCACCGTCTCATGTGGCCGGACACTCAGGGTCACGGGAAAATCCAATATATATCTGGTGATATCTCGAGTGCTATTAGAGATAGCGCAATAAACCAAAGTGAATTATCTGCAGGAGGCCCTGGCGCCTGAGTCTGTGTAGCGGGAACGACCTCGGACCACCAGGGGCCGAGAAAACCACCGTCTCATGGGGCCGGACACTCAGGGTCAGGGAAAAATCAAATATATATCTGGTGATATCTCGGGTGCTATTAGAGATGGCGCAATAAACCAAAGTGAATTATCTGCAGTAGGCCCTGCCGCATGAATCCGGGCAGCGGGAACGACATCGGACCACTAGGGGCCGAGAAAACCACCGTCTCATGGGGCCGGACACTCAGGGTCAGGGAAAAATCCAATATATATCCGGTGATATCTCGGGTGCTATTACAGATAGCGCAATAAATCAAAGTGCATTGTCTGTAGGAGGCCCTGGCGCATGAATCTGGGCAGCGGGAACGACCTCGGACCACCAGGGGCCGAGAAAACCACCGTCTCATGGGGCCGGACACTCAGGGTCAGGGAAAAATCCAATATATATCTGGCGATATCTCGGGTCCTATTAGAGATAGCGCAATAAACCAAAGTGAATTATGTGCAGGAGGCCCTGGCGGATGAATCTGTGCAGCAGGAACGACCTCGGATCACCAGGGGCCGAGGAAACCACCGACAGATGAGGCCGGGCACTCAGGGTCAGGGTAAAATGCAATATATATCTGGTGATATCTCGGGTGCTATTAGAGATAGCGCAATAAACCAAAGTGAATTATCTGCAGGAGGCCCTGGCGCATGCATCTGTGCAGCGGGAACGACCACGGACCACCAGCGGCCGAGAAAACCACCGTCTCATCGGGCCGGACACTCAGGGTCAGGGGAAAATCCAATATATATCTGGTGATATATCGGGCGCTATTAGAGATAGCGCAACAAACCAAAGTGAATTATCTGCAGGAGGCCCTTGCGCATGAATCTGTGCAGCAGGAACGACATCGGACCACCAGGGGCCGAGAAAACCACCGTCTGATGGGGCCGGACACTCAGGGTCAGGGAAAAATCCAATATATATCCGGTGATATCTCGGGTGCTATTACAGATAGCGCCATAAATCAAAGTGCATTGTCTGTAGGAGGCCCTGGCGCATGAATCTGGGCAGCGGGAACGACTTCGGACCACCAGGGGCCGAGAAAACCACCGTCTCATGTGGCCGGGCACTCAGCGTCAGGGGAAAATCCAATATATATCTGGTGATATCTCGGGAGCTATTACAGATAGCGCGATAAATCAAAGTGCATTGTCTGCAGGAAGCCCTGGCGCATGAATCCGTGCAGCGGGAACGACCTCGGACCACCAGGGGCCGAGAAAATTACAGATTTTCGGTATCCGTCACACAATGTCATGTAAAAATCCAGCATATATCTGGCGATATCTCGGGTGCTATTACAGATGGCGCAATAAATTAAAGTGAATTATCTGCAGGAGGCCCTGCCGTATGAATCAGGGCAGCGGGAACGACCTCGGACCACCAGGGGCCGAGAAAACCACCGTCTCATGTGGCCGGACACTCAGGGTCACGGGAAAATCCAATATATATCTGGTGATATCTCGGGTGCTATTAGAGATAGCGCAATAAACCAAAGTGAATTATCTGCAGGAGGCCCTGGCGCCTGAGTCTGTGTAGCGGGAACGACCTCGGACCACCAGGGGCCGAGAAAACCACCGTCTCATGGGGCCGGACACTCAGGGTCAGGGAAAAATCAAATATATATCTGGTGATATCTCGGGTGCTATTAGAGATGGCGCAATAAACCAAAGTGAATTATCTGCAGTAGGCCCTGCCGCATGAATCCGGGCAGCGGGAACGACATCGGACCACTAGGGGCCGAGAAAACCACCGTCTCATGGGGCCGGACACTCAGGGTCAGGGAAAAATCCAATATATATCCGGTGATATCTCGGGTGCTATTACAGATAGCGCAATAAATCAAAGTGCATTGTCTGTAGGAGGCCTGGCGCATGAATCTGGGCAGCGGGAACGACCTCGGACCACCAGGGGCCGAGAAAACCACCGTCTCATGGGGCCGGACACTCAGGGTCAGGGAAAAATCCAATATATACCTGGCGATATCTCGGGTCCTATTAGAGATAGCGCAATAAACCAAAGTGAATTATGTGCAGGAGGCCCTGGCGGATGAATCTGTGCAGCAGGAACGACCTCGGATCACCAGGGGCCGAGGAAACCACCGACAGATGAGGCCGGGCACTCAGGGTCAGGGTAAAATGCAATATATATCTGGTGATATCTCGGGTGCTATTAGAGATAGCGCAATAAACCAAAGTGAATTATCTGCAGGAGGCCCTGGCGCATGCATCTGTGCAGCGGGAACGACCACGGACCACCAGCGGCCGAGAAAACCACCGTCTCATGGGGCCGGACACTCAGGGTCAGGGGAAAATCCAATATATATCTGGTGATATCTCGGGCGCTATTAGAGATAGCGCAACAAACCAAAGTGAATTATCTGCAGGAGGCCCTTGCGCATGAATCTGTGCAGCAGGAACGACATCGGACCACCAGGGGCCGAGAAAACCACCGTCTGATGGGGCCGGACACTCAGGGTCAGGGAAAAATCCAATATATATCCGGTGATATCTCGGGTGCTATTACAGATAGCGCCATAAATCAAAGTGCATTGTCTGTAGGAGGCCCTGGCGCATGAATCTGGGCAGCGGGAACGACTTCGGACCACCAGGGGCCGAGAAAACCACCGTCTCATGTGGCCGGGCACTCAGCGTCAGGGGAAAATCCAATATATATCTGGTGATATCTCGGGAGCTATTACAGATAGCGCGATAAATCAAAGTGCATTGTCTGCAGGAAGCCCTGGCGCATGAATCCGTGCAGCGGGAACGACCTCGGACCACCAGGGGCCGAGAAAATTACAGATTTTCGGTATCCGTCACACAATGTCATGTAAAAATCCAGCATATATCTGGCGATATCTCGGGTGCTATTACAGATGGCGCAATAAACCAAAGCGAATTATCTGCAGGAGGCCCTGGCGCCTGAGTCTGTGTAGCGGGAACGACCTCGGACCACCAGGGGCCGAGAAAACCACCGTCTCATGTGGCCGGACACTCAGGGTCACGGGAAAATCCAATATATATCTGGTGATATCTCGGGTGCTATTAGAGATAGCACAATAAACCAAAGTGAATTATCTGCAGGAGGCCCTGCCGCATGAATCTGGGCAGCGGGAACGACATCGGACCACTAGGGGCCGAGAAAACCACCGTCTCATGGGGCCGGACACTCAGGGTCAGGGAAAAATCCAATATATATCCGGTGATATCTCGGGTGCTATTACAGATAGCGCAATAAATCAAAGTGCATTGTTTGTAGGAGGCCCTGGCGCATGAATCTGGACAGCGGGAACGACCTCGGACCACCAGGGGCCGAGAAAACCACCGTCTCATGGTGCCGGACACTCAGGGTCAGGGAAAAATCCAATATATATCCGGTGATATCCCGGGTGCTATTACAGATAGCGCAATAAATCAAAGTGCATTGTCTGTAGGAGGCCCTGGCGCATGAATCTGGGCAGCGGGAACGACCTCGGACCACCAGGGGCCGAGAAAACCACCGTCTCATGGGGCCGGACACTCAGGGTCAGGGAAAAATCCAATATATATCTGGTGATATTCCGGGTGCTTTTAGAGATAGCGCAATAAACCAAAGTGAATTATCTGCAGCAGGCCCTGGCGCATGAATCTGTGTTGCGGGAACGACCTCGGACCACCAGGGGCCGAGAAAACCACCGTCTCATGGGGCCGGACACTCAGGGTCAGGGAAAAATCAAATATATATCTGGTGATATATAGGGTGCTATTACAGATAGCGCAATAAATCAAAGTGCATTGTCGGTAGGAGGCCCTGCCGCATGAATCTGGGCAGCGGGAACGACATCGGACCACTAGGGGCCGAGAAAACCACCGTCTCATGGGGCCGGACACTCAGGGTCAGGGAAAAATCCAATATATATCCGGTGATATCTCGGGTGCTATTACAGATAGCGCAATAAATCAAAGTGCATCGTCTGTAGGAGGCCCTGGCGCATGAATCTGGGCAGCGGGAACGACCTCGGACCACCAGGGGCCGAGAAAACCACCGTCTCATGGTGCCGGACACTCAGGGTCAGGGAAAAATCCAATATATATCCGGTGATATCCCTGGTGCTATTACAGATAGCGCAATAAATCAAAGTGCATTGTCTGTAGGAGGCCCTGGCGCATGAATCTGGGCAGCGGGAACGACCTCGGACCACCAGGGGCCGAGAAAACCACCGTCTCATGGGGCCGGACACTCAGGGTCAGGGAAAAATCCAATATATATCTGGCGATATCTCGGGTCCTATTAGAGATAGCGCAATAAACCAAAGTGAATTATGTGCAGGAGGCCCTGGCGGATGAATCTGTGCAGCAGGAACGACCTCGGATCACCAGGGGCCGAGGAAACCACCGACAGATGAGGCCGGGCACTCAGGGTCAGGGGAAAATGCAATATATATCTGGTGATATCTCGGGTGCTATTAGAGATAGCGCAATAAACCAAAGTGAATTATCTGCAGGAGGCCCTGGCGCATGAATCCGTGCACTGGGAACGACCTCGGATCACTAGGGGCCGAGAAAACCACCGTCTCATGTGGCCGGACACTCATGGTCAGGGAAAAATGCAATATATATCTGGTGATATCTCGGGTGCTATTAGAGATAGCGCAATAAATCAAAGTGCATTGTCTGTAGGAGGCCCTGGCGCATGAATCTGGGCAGCGGGAACGACCTCGGACCACCAGGGGCCGAGAAAACCACAGACTCATCGGGCCGGACACTCAGGGTCAGGGGAAAATCCAATATATGTCTGGTGATATCTCGGGTGCTATTAGAGATAGCGCAATAAACCAAAGTGCATTATCTGCAGGAGGCCCTGGCGCATGAATCTGAGCAGCGGGAACGACCTCGGACCACCAGGGGCCGAGAAAACCACCGTCTCATGGGGCCGGACCCTCAGGGTCAGGGGAAAATCCAATATATATCTGATGATATCTCGGGTGCTATTAGAGATAGCGCAATAAATCAAAGTGCATTGTCTGTAGGAGGCCCTGGCGCATGAATCTGGGCAGCGGGAACGACCTCGGACCACCAGGGGCAGAGAAAACCACCGTCTCATGGGGCCGGACCCTCAGGGTCGGGGAAAAATCCCATATATATCCGGTGTTATCTCGGGTGCTATTACAGATAGCGCAATAAATCAAAGTGCATTGTCTGTAGGAGGCCTTGGCGCACGAATCTGGGCAGCGGGAACGACCTCGGACCACCAGGGGCCGAGAAAACCAACGACTCATGTGGTCCGACACTCAGGGTCAGGGGAAAATCCAATATATATCTGGTGATATCTCGGGTGCTATTAGAGATAGCGCAATAAATCAAAGTGCATTGTCTGCGGGAGGCCCTGGCACATGAATCTGTGAACCAGGAACGACCTCGGACTACCAGGGGCCGAGAAAATTACAGATATTCGGAATTCGTCACCTAAGGTCATGTAAAAATCCAGCATAGATCTGGTGTTATCTCGGGTGCTATTACAGATAGCGCAATAAATCAAAGTGCATTGTCTGTAGGAGGCCCTGGCGCATGAATCTGTTCAGCGGAAACGACCTCGGACCACCAGGGGCCGAGAAAACCACAGACTCATGGGGCCGGAAACTCAGGGTCAGGGGAAAATCCAATATATGTCTGGTGATATCTCGGGTGCTATTAGAGATAGCGCAATAAACCAAAGTGAATTATCTGCAGGAGGCCCTGGCGCATGAATCTGAGCAGCGAGAACGACCTCGGACCACCAGGGGCCGAGAAAACCACTGTCTCATGGGGCCGGACACTCAGGGTCAGGGGAAAATCCAATATATATCTGGTGATATCTCGGGTGCTATTAGAGATAGCGCAATAAACCAAAGTGAATTATCTGCAGGAGGCCCTGGCGCATGAATCTGAGCAGCGGGAACGACCTCGGACCACCAGGGGCCGAGAAAACCACTGTCTCATGGGGCCGGACACTCAGGGTCAGGGGAAAATCCAATATATATCAGGTGATATCTCGGGTGCTATTAGAGATAGCGCAATAAACCAAAGTGAATTATCTGCAGGAGGCCCTGGCGCATGAATCTGTGCACTGGGAACGACCTCGGATCACTAGGGGCCGAGAAAACCACCGTCTCATGGGGCCGGACACTCATGGTCAGGGAAAAATCCAATATATATCTGGTGATATCTCGGGTGCTATTACAGATAGCGCATTAAATCAAAGTGCATTGTCTGTAGGAGGCCCTGGCGCATGAATCTGGGCAGCGGGAACGACCTCGGACCACCAGGGGCCGAGAAAACCACAGACTCATGGGGCCGGACACTCAGGGTCAGGGGAAAATCCAATATATGTCTGGTGATATCTCGGGTGCTATTAGAGATAGCGCAATAAACCAAAGTGAATTATCTGCAGGAGGCCCTGGCGCATGAATCTGAGCAGCGGGAACGTCCTCGGACCACCAGGGGCCGAGAAAACAACCGTCTCATGGGGCCGGACCCTCAGGGTCAGGGGAAAATCCAATATATATCTGGTGATATCTCGGGTGCTATTAGAGATAGCGCAATAAATCAAAGTGCATTGTCTGTAGGAGGCCCTGGCGCATGAATCTGGGCAGCGGGAACGACCTCGGACCACCAGGGGCCGAGAAAACCACCGTCTCATGGGGCCGGACCCTCAGGGTCAGGGAAAAATCCAATATATATCTGGTGATATTCCGGGTGCTATTAGTGATAGCGCAATAAACCAAAGTGAATTATCTGCAGGAGTCCCTGGCGCATGAATCTGTGTAGAGGGAACGACCTCGGACCACCAGGGGCCGAGAAAACCACTGTCTCATGGGGCCGGACACTCAGGGTCAGGGGAAAATCCAATATATATCTGGTGATATCTCGGGTGCTATTAGAGATAGCGCAATAAACCAAAGTGAATTATCTGCAGGAGGCCCTGGCGCATGAATCCGTGCACTGGGAACGACCTCGGATCACTAGGGGCCGAGAAAACCACCGTCTCATGGGGCCGGACACTCATGGTCAGGGAAAAATCCAATATATATCTGGTGATATCTCGGGTGCTATTACAGATAGCGCATTAAATCAAAGTGCATTGTCTGTAGGAGGCCCTGGCGCATGAATCTGGGCAGCGGGAACGACCTCGGACCACCAGGGGCCGAGAAAACCACAGACTCATGGGGCCGGACCCTCAGGGTCAGGGGAAAATCCAATATATGTCTGGTGATATCTCGGGTGCTATTAGAGATAGCGCAATAAACCAAAGTGAATTATCTGCAGGAGGCCCTGGCGCATGAATCTGAGCAGCGGGAACGACCTCGGACCACGAGGGGCCGAGAAAACCACCGTCTCATGGGGCCGGACCCTCAGGGTCAGGGGAAAATCCAATATATATCTGGTGATATCTCGGGTGCTATTAGAGATAGCGCAATAAATCAAAGTGCATTGTCTGTAGGAGGCCCTGGCGCATGAATCTGGGCAGAGGGAACGACCTCGGACCACCAGGGGCCGAGAAAACCACCGTCTCATGGGGCCGGACCCTCAGGGTCAGGGAAAAATCCAATATATATCTGGTGATATTCCGGGTGCTATTAGTGATAGCGCAATAAACCAAAGTGAATTATCTGCAGGAGTCCCTGGCGCATGAATCTGTGTAGAGGGAACGACCTCGGACCACCAGGGGCCGAGAAAACCACTGTCTCATGGGGCCGGACACTCAGGGTCAGGGGAAAATCCAATATATATCTGGTGATATCTCGGGTGCTATTAGAGATAGCGCAATAAACCAAAGTGAATTATCTGCAGGAGGCCCTGGCGCATGAATCCGTGCACTGGGAACGACCTCGGATCACTAGGGGCCGAGAAAACCACCGTCTCATGGGGCCGGACACTCATGGTCAGGGAAAAATCCAATATATATCTGGTGATATCTCGGGTGCTATTACAGATAGCGCATTAAATCAAAGTGCATTGTCTGTAGGAGGCCCTGGCGCATGAATCTGGGCAGCGGGAACGACCTCGGACCACCAGGGGCCGAGAAAACCACAGACTCATGGGGCCGGACCCTCAGGGTCAGGGGAAAATCCAATATATGTCTGGTGATATCTCGGGTGCTATTAGAGATAGCGCAATAAACCAAAGTGAATTATCTGCAGGAGGCCCTGGCGCATGAATCTGAGCAGCGGGAACGACCTCGGACCACCAGGGGCCGAGAAAACCACCGTCTCATGGGGCCGGACCCTCAGGGTCAGGGGAAAATCCAATATATATCTGGTGATATCTCGGGTGCTATTAGAGATAGCGCAATAAATCAAAGTGCATTGTCTGTAGGAGGCCCTGGCGCATGAATCTGGGCAGAGGGAACGACCTCGGACCACCAGGGGCAGAGAAAACCACCGTCTCATGGGGCCGGACCCTCAGGGTCAGGGGAAAATCCAATATATATCTGGTGATATCTCGGGTGCTATTAGAGATAGCGCAATAAATCAAAGTGCATTGTCTGTAGGAGGCCCTGGCGCATGAATCTGGGCAGCGGGAACGACCTCGGACCACCAGGGGCAGAGAAAACCACCGTCTCATGGGGCCGGACCCTCAGGGTCAGGGAAAAATCCCATATATATCCGGTGATATCTCGGGTGCTATTACAGATAGCGCAATAAATCAAAGTGCATTGTCTGTAGGAGGCCTTGGCGCACGAATCTGGGCAGCGGGAACGACCTCGGACCACCAGGGGCCGAGAAAATTACAGATATTCGGAATTCGTCACCTAAGGTCATGTAAAAATCCAGCATAGATCTGGTGTTATCTCGGGTGCTATTACAGATAGCGCAATAAATCAAAGTGCATTGTCTGTAGGAGGCCCTGGCGCATGAATCTGTTCAGCGGAAACGACCTCGCACCACCAGGGGCCGAGAAAACCACAGACTCATGGGGCCGGAAACTCAGGGTCAGGGGAAAATCCAATATATGTCTGGTGATATCTCGGGTGCTATTAGAGATAGCGCAATAAACCAAAGTGAATTATCTGCAGGAGGCCCTGGCGCATGAATCTGAGCAGCGGGAACGACCTCGGACCACCAGGGGCCGAGAAAACCACCGTCTCATGGGGCCGGACCCTCAGGGTCAGGGGAAAATCCAATATATATCTGGTGATATCTCGGGTGCTATTAGAGATAGCGCAATAAATCAAAGTGCATTGTCTGTAGGAGGCCCTGGAGCATTAATCTGGGCAGCGGGAACGACCTCGGACCACCAGGGGCCGAGAAAACCACCGTCTCATGGGGCCGGACCCTCAGGGTCAGGGAAAAATCCGATGTATATCTGGTGATATCTCGGGTGCTATTAGAGATAGCGCAATAAACCAAAGTGCATTGTCTGCGGGAGGCCCTGGCACATGAATCTGTGAACCAGGAACGACTTTGGACCACCAGGGACCGAGAAAATTACAGATATTCGGAATTCGTCACCTAAGGTCATGTCAAAATCCAGCATAGATCTGGTGTTATCTCGGGTGCTATTATAGATAGCGCAAGAAATCAAAGTGCATTGTCTGCAGGAGGCCCTGGCGCATGAATCTGGGCAGCGGGAACGACCTCGGACCACGAGGGGCCGATAAAACCACCGTCTCATGGGGCCGGACCCTCAGGGTCAGGGGAAAATCCAATATATATCTGGTGATATCTCGGGTGCTATTAGAGATAGCGCAATAAATCAAAGTGCATTGTCTGTAGGAGGCCCTGGCGCATGAATCTGGGCAGCGGGAACGACCTCGGACCACCAGGGGCCGAGAAAACCACCGTCTCATGGTGCCGGACACTCAGGGTCAGGGAAAAATCCAATATATATCCGGTGATATCCCGGGTGCTATTACAGATAGCGCAATAAATCAAAGTGCATTGTCTGTAGGAGGCCCTGGCGCATGAATCTGGGCAGCGGGAACGACCTCGGACCACCAGGGGCCGAGAAAACCACCGTCTCATGGGGCCGGACACTCAGGGTCAGGGAAAAATCCAATATATGTCTGGTGATATCTCGGGTGCTATTAGAGATAGCGCAATAAACCAAAGTGAATTATCTGCAGGAGGCCCTGGCGCATGAATCTGAGCAGCGGGAACGACCTCGGACCACCAGGGGCCGAGAAAACCACCGTCTCATGGGGCCGGACCCTCAGGGTCAGGGGAAAATCCAATATATATCTGGTGATATCTCGGGTGCTATTAGAGATAGCGCAATAAATCAAAGTGCATTGTCTGTAGGAGGCCCTGGCGCATGAATCTGGTCAGAGGGAACGACCTCGGACCACCAGGGGCAGAGAAAACCACCGTCTCATGGGGCCGGACCCTCAGGGTCAGGGGAAAATGCAATATATATCTGGTGATATCTCGGGTGCTATTAGAGATAGCGCAATAAACCAAAGTGAATTATCTGCAGGAGTCCCTGGCGCATGAATCTGTGTATAGGGAACGACCTCGGACCACAAGGGGCCGAGAAAACCACTGTCTCATGGGGCCGGACACTCAGGGTCAGGGGAAAATCCAATATATATCTGGTGATATCTCGGGTGCTATTAGAGATAGCGCAATAAACCAAAGTGAATTATCTGCAGGAGGCCCTGGCGCATGAATCTGTGCACTGGGAACGACCTCGGATCACTAGGGGCCGAGATTACCACCGTCTCATGGGGCCGGACCGTCAGGGTCAGGGGAAAATCCAATATATATCTGGTGATATCTCGGGTGCTATTAGAGATAGCGCAATAAATCAAAGTGCATTGTCTGTAGGAGGCCCTGGCGCATGAATCTGGGCATCGGGAACGACCTCGGACCACCAGGGGCCGAGAAAACCACCGTCTCATGGGGCCGGACCCTCAGGGTCAGGGAAAAATCCAATATATATCTGGTGATATTCCGGGTGCTATTAGTGATAGCGCAATAAACCAAAGTGAATTATCTGCAGGAGTCCCTGGCGCATGAATCTGTGTAGAGGGAACGACCTCGGACCACCAGGGGCCGAGAAAACCACTGTCTCATGGGGCCGGACACTCAGGGTCAGGGGAAAATCCAATATATATCTGGTGATATCTCGGGTGCTATTAGAGATAGCGCAATAAACCAAAGTGAATTATCTGCAGGAGGCCCTGGCGCATGAATCTGTGCACTGGGAACGACCTCGGATCACTAGGGGCCGAGAAAACCACCGTCTCATGGGGCCGGACACTCATGGTCAGGGAAAAATCCAATATATATCTGGTGATATCTCGGGTGCTATTACAGATAGCGCATTAAATCAAAGTGCATTGTCTGTAGGAGGCCCTGGCGCATGAATCTGGGCAGCGGGAACGACCTCGGACCACCAGGGGCCGAGAAAACCACAGACTCATGGGGCCGGACACTCAGGGTCAGGGGAAAATCCAATATATGTCTGGTGATATCTCGGGTGCTATTAGAGATAGCGCAATAAACCAAAGTGAATTATCTGCAGGAGGCCCTGGCGCATGAATCTGAGCAGCGGGAACGACCTCGGACCACCAGGGGCCGAGAAAACCACCGTCTCATGGGGTCGGACCCTCAGGGTCAGGGGAAAATCCAATATATATCTGGTGATATCTCGGGTGCTATTAGAGATAGCGCAATAAATCAAAGTGCATTGTCTGTAGGAGGCCCTGGCGCATGAATCTGGGCAGAGGGAACGACCTCGGACCACCAGGGGCAGAGAAAACCACCGTCTCATGGGGCCGGACCCTCAGGGTCAGGGGAAAATCCAATATATATCTGGTGATATCTCGGGTGCTATTAGAGATAGCGCAATAAATCAAAGTGCATTGTCTGTAGGAGGCCCTGGCGCATGAATCTGGGCAGCGGGAACGACCTCGGACCACCAGGGGCAGAGAAAACCACCGTCTCATGGGGCCGGACCCTCAGGGTCAGGGAAAAATCCCATATATATCCGGTGATATCTCGGGTGCTGTTACAGATAGCGCAATAAATCAAAGTGCATTGTCTGTAGGAGGCCTTGGCGCACGAATCTGGGCAGCGGGAACGACCTCGGACCACCAGGGGCCGAGAAAACCAACGACTCATGTGGTCCGACACTCAGGGTCAGGGGAAAATCCAATATATATCTGGTGATATCTCGGGTGCTATTAGAGATAGCGCAATAAATCAAAGTGCATTGTCTGCGGGAGGCCCTGGCACATGAATCTGTGAACCAGGAAAGACCTCGGACCACCAGGGGCCGAGAAAATTACAGATATTCGGAATTCGTCACCTAAGGTCATGTAAAAATCCAGCATAGATCTGGTGTTATCTCGGGTGCTATTACAGATAGCGCAATAAATCAAAGTGCATTGTCTGTAGGAGGCCCTGGCGCATGAATCTGTTCAGCGGAAACGACCTCGCACCACCAGGGGCCGAGAAAACCACAGACTCATGGGGCCGGAAACTCAGGGTCAGGGGAAAATCCAATATATGTCTGGTGATATCTCGCGTGCTATTAGAGATAGCGCAATAAACCAAAGTGAATTATCTGCAGGAGGCCCTGGCGCATGAATCTGAGCAGCGGGAACGACCTCGGACCACCAGGGGCCGAGAAAACCACCGTCTCATGGGGCCGGACCCTCAGGGTCAGGGGAAAATCCAATATATATCTGGTGATATCTCGGGTGCTATTAGAGATAGCGCAATAAATCAAAGTGCATTGTCTGTAGGAGGCCCTGGAGCATTAATCTGGGCAGCGGGAACGACCTCGGACCACCAGGGGCCGAGAAAACCACCGTCTCATGGGGCCGGACCCTCAGGGTCAGGGAAAAATCCAATATATATCTGGTGATATTCCGGGTGCTATTAGTGATAGCGCAATAAACCAAAGTGAATTATCTGCAGGAGTCCCTGGCGCATGAATCTGTGTAGAGGGAACGACCTCGGACCACCGGGGCCGAGAAAACCACTGTTTCATGGGGCCGGACACTCAAGGTCAGGGGAAAATCCAATATATATCTGGTGATATCTCGGGTGCTATTAGAGAAAGAGCAATAAACCAAAGTGAATTATCTGCAGGAGGCCCTGGCGCATGAATCTGTGCACTGGGAACGACCTCGGACCACTAGGGGCCGAGAAAACCACCGTCTCATGGGGCCGGACACTTATGGTCAGGGAAAAATCCAATATATATCTGGTGATATCTCGGGTGTTATTACAGATAGCGCATTAAATCATAGTGCATTGTCTGTAGGAGGCCCTGGCGCATGAATCTGGGCAGCGGGAACGACCTCGGACCACCAGGGGCCGAGAAAACTACCCGCTCATGGGGACGGACACTCAGGGTCAGGGGAAAATCCAATGTATATCTGGTGATATCTCGGGTGCTATTAGAGATAGCGCAATAAACCAAAGTGCATTGTCTGCGGGAGGCCCTGGCACATGAATCTGTGAACCAGGAACGACTTCGGACCACCAGGGGCCGAGAAAATTACAGATATTCGGAATTCGTCACCTAAGGTCATGTAAAAATCCAGCATAGATCTGGTGTTATCTCGGGTGCTATTATAGATAGCGCAAGAAATCAAAGTGCATTGTCTGCAGGAGGCCCTGGCGCATGAATCTGGGCAGCGGGAACGACCTCGGACCACGAGGGGCCGATAAAACCACCGTCTCATGGGGCCGGACCCTCAGGGTCAGGGGAAAATCCAATATATATCTGGTGATATCTCGGGTGCTATTAGAGATAGCGCAATAAATCAAAGTGCATTGTCTGTAGGAGGCCCTGGCGCATGAATCTGGGCAGCGGGAACGACCTCGGACCACCAGGGGCCGAGAAAACCACCGTCTCATGGGGCCGGACCCTCAGGGTCAGGGAAAAATCCAATATATATTTGGTGATATCTCGGGTGCTATTAGAGCTAGCGCAATAAACCAAAGTGAGTTATCTGCAGGAGGCCCTGGCGCATGAACCTGTGCAGCGGGAACGACCTCGGACCACCAGGGGCCGAGAAAACCACCGTCTCATGTGGCCGGACACTCAGGGTCAGGGGAAAATGCAATATATATCTGGTGATATCTCGGGTGCTATTAGAGATAGCGCAATAAACCAATGTGAATTATCTGCAGGAGTCCCTGGCGCATGAATCTGTGTATAGGGAACGACCTCGGACCACCAGGGGCCGAGAAAACCACTGTCTCATGGGGCCGGACGCTCAGGGTCAGGGGAAAATCCAATATATATCTGGTGATATCTCGGGTGCTATTAGAGATAGCGCAATAAACCAAAGTGAATTATCTGCAGGAGGCCCTGGCGCATGAATCTGTGCACTGGGAACGACCTCGGATCACTAGGGGCCGAGATTACCACCGTCTCATGGGGCCGGACACTCATGGTCAGGGAAAAATCCAATATATATCTGGTGATATCTCGGGTGCTATTACAGATAGCGCATTGAATCAAAGTGCATTGTCTGTAGGAGGCCCTGGCGCATGAATCTGGGCAGCGAGAACGACCTCGGACCACCAGGGGCCGAGAAAACCACAGACTCATGGGGCCGGACACTCAGGGTCAGGGGAAAATCCAATATATGTCTGGTGATATCTCGGGTGCTATTAGAGATAGCGCAATAAACCAAAGTGAATTATCTGCAGGAGGCCCTGGCGCATGAATCTGAGCAGCGGGAACGACCTCGGACCACCAGGGGCCGAGAAAACCACCGTCTCATGGGGCCGGACCGTCAGGGTCAGGGGAAAATCCAATATATATCTGGTGATATCTCGGGTGCTATTAGAGATAGCGCAATAAATCAAAGTGCATTGTCTGTAGGAGGCCCTGGCGCATGAATCTGGGCAGCGGGAACGACCTCGGACCACCAGGGGCCGAGAAAACCACCGTCTCATGGGGCCGGACCCTCAGGGTCAGGGAAAAATCCAATATATATCTGGTGATATTCCGGGTGCTATTAGTGATAGCGCAATAAACCAAAGTGAATTATCTGCAGGAGTCCCTGGCGCATGAATCTGTGTAGAGGGAACGACCTCGGACCACCAGGGGCGAAGAAAACCACTGTCTCATGGGGCCGGACACTCAGGGTCAGGGGAAAATCCAATATATATCTGGTGATATCTCGGATGCTATTAGAGACAGCGCAATAAACCAAAGTGAATTGTCTGCAGAAGGCCCTGGCGCATGAATCTGTACAGCGGGAACGACCTCGGATCACGAGGGGCCGAGAAAACCACCGACACATGGGGCCGAACACTCATGGTCAGGGAAAAATCCAATATATAACAGGTGATATCTCGGGTGCTATTAGAGATAGCGCAATAAACCAAAGTGAATTATCTGCAGGAGGCCCTGGCGCATGCATCTGTGCAGCGGGAACGACCTCGGACCACCAGGGGCCGAGAAAACCACCGTCTCATGGTGCCGGACACTCAGGGCCAGGGAAAAATCCAATGTATATCTGGTGATATCTTGCGTGCTATTACAGATAGCGCAATAAATCAAAGTGCATTGTCTGTAGGGGGCCCTGGCGCATGAATCTGGACAGCAGGGACGACCTCGGACCACCAGGGGCAGAGAAAACCACCGTCTCATGGGGCCGGGCACTCAGGGTCGGGGGAAAATCCAATATATATCTGGTGATATCTCGGGTGCTATTAGAGATAGCGCAATAAACCAAAGTGATTTATCTGCGCGTGGCCCTGTCGCATGAATCTGTGCAGCAGGAACGTCGTCGGACCACCAGGGGCTGAGAAAACCACCGTCTCATGGCGCAGGACACTCAGGGTCGGGGAAAAATCCAATATATATCTGGTGATATCTCGGATGCTATTAGAGATAGCGCAATAAACCAAAGTGAATTGTCTGCAGGAGGCCCTGGCGCATGAATCTCTGCAGCAGGAACGAACTCGGATCACCAGGGTCCGAGAAAACCACCGTCTCATGGGGCCGGACAGTCAGGGTCGGGGAAAAATCCAATATATATCTGGTGACATCTCGGATGCTATTAGAGATAGCGCAATAAACCAAAGTGAATCGTCTGCAGGAGGCCCTGGCGCATGAATCTCCGCAGCAGGAACGAACTCGGATCACCAGGGTCCGAGAAAACCACCGTCTCATGGGGCCGGTCGCTCAGGATCGGGGAAAAATCCAATATATATCTGGTGATATCTCGGGTGCTATTGCAGATAGCGCAATAAACCAAAGTGAATTATCTGCAGGAGGCCCTGCCGCATGCATCTGTGCAGCGGGAACGACCTCGGACCACCAGGGGCCGAGAAAACCACCGTCTCATGGGGCCGGACACTCAGGGTCAGTGAAAAATCCAATATATATCTGGTGATATCTCGGGTGCTATTACATATAGCGCAATAATTCAAAATGCATTGTCTGTAGGAGGCCCTGGCGCATGAATCTGGACAGCGGCAACGACCTCGGACCACAAGGGGCCGAGACAACCACCGTCTCATGGGGCCGGACACTCACGGTCAGGGAAGAATCCAATATATATCTGGTGATATCTCGGGTGCTATTGCAGAAAGCGCAATAAACCAAAGTGAATTATCTGCAGGAGGCCCTGCCGCATGCATCTGTGCAGCGGGAACGACCTCGGACCACCAGGGGCCGAGAAAACCACCGTCTCATGGGGCCGGACACTCAGGGTCAGCGAAAAATCAAATATATATCTGGTGATATCTCGGGTGCTATTAGAGATAGCGCAATAAATCAAAGTGCATTGTCCGTAGGAGGTCCTTGCGCATGAATCTGTGCAGCAGGAGCGACATCGGACCACCAGGGGACGAGAAAACCACCGACTCATGGGGCCGGACACTCAGGGTCAGGGAAAAATCCAATATATATCTGGTGATATCTCGGGTGCTATTACATATAGCGCAATAATTCAAAGTGCATTGTCTGTAGGAGGCCCTGGCGCATGAATCTGGACAGCGGGAACGACCTCGGACCACCAGGGGCCGAGAAAACCACCGTCTCATGGGGCCGGACACTCAGGGTCGGGGAAAAATCCAATATATATCTTGTGATATCTCGGGTGCTATTACAGATAGCGCAATAAATCAAAGTGCATTGTTTGTAGGTGGCCCTGGCGCATGAATCTGTGCAGCGGGAACGACCTCGGACCACCAGGGGCCGAGAAAACAACAGTCTCATGGGGCCGGTCACTCAGGGACGGGGAAAAATCCAATATATATCTGGTGATATCTCAGGTGCTATTAGAGATAGCGCAATAAACCAAAGTGAATTGTCTGCAGAAGGCCCTGGCGCATGAATCTGTGCAGCGGGAACGACCTCGGATCACGAGGGGCCGAGAAAACCACCGACACATGGGGCCGGACACTCATGGTCAGGGAAAAATCCAATATATATCTGGTGATATCTCGGGTGCTATTACAGATAGCGCAATAAATCAAAGTGCATTGTTTGTAGGAGGCCCTGGCGCATGAATCTGTGCAGCGGGAACGACCTCGGACCACCAGGGGCCGAGACAACCACCGTCTCATGGGGCCGGTCGCTCAGGATCGGGGAAAAATCCAATATATATCTGGTGATATCTCCGATGCTATTAGAAATAGCGCAATAAACCAAAGTGAATTATCTGCAGGAGGCCCTGGCGCATGCATCTGTGTAGCGGGAACGACCTCGGACCACCAGGGGACGAGAAAACCACCGTCTTATGGGGCCGGACACTCAGGGTCAGTGAAAAATCCAATATATATCTGGTGATATCTGGGGTGCTATTACATATAGCGCAATAATTCAAAGTGCATTGTCTGTAGGAGGCCCTGGCGCATGAATCTGGACAGCGGGAACGACCTCGGACCACCAGGGGCCGAGACAACCACCGTCTCATGGGGCCGGACACTCACGGTCAGGGAAGAATCCAATATATATCTGGTGATATCTCGGGTGCTATTGCAGAAAGCGCAATAAACCAAAGTGAATTATCTGCAGGAGGGCCTGCCGCATGCATCTGTGCAGCGGGAACGACCTCGGACCACCAGGGGCCGAGAAAACCACCGTCTCATGGGGCCGGACACTCAGGGTCAGCGAAAAATCAAATATATATCTGGTGATATCTCGGGTGCTATTAGAGATAGCGCAATAAATCAAAGTGCATTGTCCGTAGGAGGTCCTTGCGCATGAATCTGTGCAGCAGGAGCGACATCGGACCACCAGGGGCCGAGAAAACCACCGTCTCATGTGGCCGGACACTCAGGGTCAGGGAAAAATCCAATATATATCTGGTGATATCTCGGGTGCTATTACATATAGCGCAATAATTCAAAGTGCATTGTCTGTAGGAGGCCCTGGCGCATGAATCTGGACAGCGGGAACGACCTCGGACCACCAGGGGCCGAGAAAACCACCGTCTCATGGGGCCGGACACTCAGGGTCGGGGAAAAATCCAATATATATCTGGTGATATCTCGGGTGCTATTACAGATAGCGCAATAAATCAAAGTGCATTGTTTGTAGGAGGCCCTGGCGCATGAATCTGTGCAGCGGGAACGACCTCGGACCACCAGGGGCCGAGAAAACAACAGTCTCATGGGGCCGGTCACTCAGGGACGGGGAAAAATCCAATATATATCTGGTGATATCTCGGGTGCTATTAGATATAGCGCAATAAATCAAAGTGGATTTTCTGTAGGAGGCCCTGGCGCATGAATCTGTGCAGCAGGAACGACCTCGGACCACCAGGGGCCGAGAAAACTACAGTCTCATGGGGCCGGACACTCAGGGTCAGGGGAAAATCCAATATATATCTGGTGATATCTCGGGTGCTATTAGAGATAGCGCAATAAACCAAAGTGAATTGTCTGCAGAAGGCCCTGGCGCATGAATCTGTGCAGCGGGAACGACCTCGGATCACGAGGGGCCGAGAAAACCACCGACACATGGGGCCGGACACTCATGGTCAGGGAAAAATCCAATATATATCTGGTGATATCTCGGGTGCTATTACAGATAGCGCAATAAATCAAAGTGCATTGTTTGTAGGAGGCCCTGGCGCATGAATCTGTGCAGCGGGAACGACCTCGGACCACCAGGGGCCGAGAAAACAACAGTCTCATGGGGCCGGTCACTCAGGGACGGGGAAAAATCCAATATATATCTGGTGATATCTCGGGTGCTATTAGATATAGCGCAATAAATCAAAGTGGATTTTCTGTAGGAGGCCCTGGCGCATGAATCTGTGCAGCAGGAACGACCTCGGACCACCAGGGGCCGAGAAAACTACAGTCTCATGGGGCCGGACACTCAGGGTCAGGGGAAAATCCAATATATATCTGGTGATATCTCGGGTGCTATTAGAGATAGCGCAATAAACCAAAGTGAATTGTCTGCAGAAGGCCCTGGCGCATGAATCTGTGCAGCGGGAACGACCTCGGATCACGAGGGGCCGAGAAAACCACCGACACATGGGGCCGGACACTCATGGTCAGGGAAAAATCCAATATATATCTGGTGATATCTCGGGTGCTATTACAGATAGCGCAATAAATCAAAGTGCATTGTTTGTAGGAGGCCCTGGCGCATGAATCTGTGCAGCGGGAACGACCTCGGACCACCAGGGGCCGAGACAACCACCGTCTCATGGGGCCGGTCGCTCAGGATCGGGGAAAAATCCAATATATATCTGGTGATATCTCCGATGCTATTAGAAATAGCGCAATAAACCAAAGTGAATTATCTGCAGGAGGCCAGGGCGCATGCATCTGTGCAGCGGGAACGACCTCGGACCACCAGGGGCCGAGAAAACCACCGTCTCATGGGGCCGGTCGCTCAGGGTCGGGGAAAAATCCAATATATATCTGGTGATATCTCGGATGCTATTAGAGATAGCGCAATAAACCAAAGTGAATTGTCTGCAGGAGGCCCTGGCGCAGTAATATGTGCAGCGGGAACGACCTCGGATCACCAGGGGCCGAGAAAACCACCGACACATGGGGCCGGATACTCAGGGTCAGGGAAAAATCCAATATATATCTGGTGATATCTCGGGTGCTATTAGAGATAGCGCAATAATCCAAAGTGAATTATCTGCAGGAGGCCCTGGCGCATGAATCTCTGCAGAAGGAACGAACTCGGATCACCAGGGTCCGATAAAACCACCGTCTCATGGGGCCGATCACTCAGGGTCGGGGAAAGATCCAATATATATCTGGTGATATCTCGGATGCTATGAGAAATAGCGCAATAAACCAAAGTGAATTATCTGCAGGAGGCCCTGGCGCATGCATCTGTGCAGCGGGAACGACCTCGGACCACCAGGGGAAGAGAAAACCACCGTCTTATGGGGCCGGACACTCAGGGTCAGTGAAAAATCCAATATATATCTGGTGATATCTCGGGTGCTATTACATATAGCGCAATAATTCAAAGTGCATTGTCTGTAGGAGGCCCTGGCGCATGAATCTGGACAGCGGGAACGACCTCGGACCACCAGGGGCCGAGACAACCACCGTCTCATGGGGCCGGTCACTCAGGGACAGGGAAAAATCCAATATATATCTGGTGATATCTCGGGTGCTATTAGATATAGCGCAATAAATCAAAGTGCATTTTCTGCGGGAGGCCCTGTCGCATGAATCTGTGCAGCAGGAACGACGTCGGACCACCAGGGGCCGAGAAACTTACAGATTTTCGGTGTCCGTCACCCAAAGTCATGTAAAAATCCAGCATATATCTGGAGATATCTCGGGTTCTATTACAGATAGCGCGATAAATCAAAGTGCATTGTCTGCAGGAGGCCCTAGCGCATGCATCTGAGCAGCGGGAACGACGTCGGACCACCAGGGGCCGAGAAAACCACCGTCTCATAGGGCCGGACACTCAGGGTCGGGGAAAAATCCAATATATATCTGGTGATATCTCGGATGCTATTAGAGATAGCGCAATAAACCAAAGTGAATTGTCTGCAGGAGGCCCTGGCGCATGAATCTCTGCATCAGGAACGAACTCGGGTCACCAGGTTCCGAGAAAACCACCGTCTCATGGGGCCGGTCGCTCAGGGTCGGGGAAAAATCCAATATATATCTGGTGATATCTCGGATGCTATTAGAGATAGCGCAATAAACCAAAGTGAATTGTCTGCAGGAGGCCCTGGCGCAGTAATCTGTGTAGCGGGAACGACATCGGATCACCAGGGGCCGAGAAAACCACCGACACATGGGGCCGGACACTCAGGGTCAGGGAAAAATCCAATATATATCTGGTGATATCTCGGGTGCTATTAGAGATAGCGCAATAATCCAAAGTGAATTATCTGCAGGAGGCCCTGGCGCATGAGTCTCTGCAGCAGGAACGAACTCGGATCACCAGGGTCCGAGAAAACCACCGTCTCATGGGGCCGGACAGTCAGGGTCGGGGAAAACTCCATTATATATCTGGTGATATCTCGGGTGCTATTAGAGATAGCGCGATAAATCAAAGTGCATTGTCTGCAGGAAGCCCTGGCGCATGATTCCGTGCAGCGGGAACGACCTCGGACCACCAGGGGCCGAGAAAATCACCGTCTCATGGGGCCGTACTGTCAGGGTCAGGGAAAAATCCAATATATATCTGGTGATATCTCGGGTGCTATTAGAGATAGCGCAATAAATCAAAGTGCATTGTCCGTAGGAGGCCCTTGCGCATGAATCTGTGCAGCAGGAACGACATCGGACCACCAGGGGCCAAGAAAATTACTGATTTTCGGTATCCGTCACCCAAAGTCATGTAAAAATCCAAGACATATATGGTGCTTTCTCGGGTGCTATTACAGATAGCGCAATAAATCAAAGTGCATTGTCTGCGGGAGGCCCTGGCGCATGAATCTGTGCAGCGGCAACGACCTCGGACCACCAGGGGCCGAGGAAACCACCGACACATGGGGCCGGACACTCAGGGTCTGGGAAAAATCCAATATATATCTGGTGATATCTCGGGTGCTATTAGAGATAGCGCAATAAACCAAAGTGAATTATCTGCAGGAGGCCCTGGCGCATGAATCTCTGCAGCAGGAACGAACTCGGATCACCAGGGTCCGAGAAAACCACCGTCTCATGGGGCCGGTCGCTCAGGGTCGGGGAAAAATCCAATATATATCTTTTGATATCTCGGGTGCTATTAGAGATAGCGCAATAAACCAAAGTGATTTATCTGCGGGTGGCCCTGTCGCATGAATCTGTGCAGCAGGAACGTCGTCGGACCACCAGGGGCTGAGAAAACCACCGTCTCATGGCGCAGGACACTCAGGGTCGGGGAAAAATCCAATATATATCTGGTGATATCTCGGATGCTATTAGAGATAGCGCAATAAACCAAAGTGAATTGTCTGCAGGAGGCCCTGGCGCATGAATCTCTGCAGCAGGAACGAACTCGGATCACCAGGGTCCGAGAAAACCACCGTCTCATGGGGCCGGACAGTCAGGGTCGGGGAAAAATCCAATATATATCTGGTGACATCTCGGATGCTATTAGAGATAGCGCAATAAACCAAAGTGAATTGTCTGCAGGAGGCCCTGGCGCATGAATCTCCGCAGCAGGAACGAACTCGGATCACCAGGGTCCGAGAAAACCACCGTCTCATGGGGCCGGTCGCTCAGGATGGGGGAAAAATCCAATATATATCTGGTGATATCTCGGGTGCTATTGCAGATAGCGCAATAAACCAAAGTGAGTTATCTGCAGGAGGCCCTGCCGCATGCATCTGTGCAGCGGGAACGACCTCGGACCACCAGGGGCCGAGACAACCACCGTCTCATGGGGCCGGACACTCACGGTCAGGGAAGAATCCAATATATATCTGGTGATATCTCGGGTGCTATTGCAGAAAGCGCAATAAACCAAAGTGAATTATCTGCAGGAGGCCCTGCCGCATGCATCTGTGCAGCGGGAACGACCTCGGACCACCAGGGGCCGAGAAAACCACCGTCTCATGGGGCCGGACACTCAGGGTCAGCGAAAAATCAAATATATATCTGGTGATATCTCGGGTGCTATTAGAGATAGCGCAATAAATCAAAGTGCATTGTCCGTAGGAGGTCCTTGCGCATGAATCTGTGCAGCAGGAGCGACATCGGACCACCAGGGGACGAGAAAACCACCGACTCATGGGGCCGGACACTCAGGGTCAGGGAAAAATCCAATATATATCTGGTGATATCTCGGGTGCTATTACAGATAGCGCAATAAATCAAAGTGCATTGTCTGCAGGAGGCCCTGGCGCATGAATCTGTGCAGCGGGAACGACCTCGGACCACCAGGGGCCGAGACAACCACCGTCTCATGGGGCCGGACACACAGGGTCAGGGAAGAATCCAATATATATCTGGTGATATCTCGGGTGCTATTGCAGATAGCGCAATAAACTATAGTGAATTATCTGCAGGAGGCCCTGCCGCATGCATCTGTGCAGCGGGAACGACCTCGGACCACCAGGGGCCGCGAAAACCACAGTCTCATGGGGCCGGACACTCAGGGTCTGCGAAAAATCAAATATATATCTGGTGATATCTCGGGTGCTATTAGAGATAGCGCAATAAATCAAAGTGCATTGTCCGTAGGAGGTCCTTGCGCATGAATCTGTGCAGCAGGAGCGACATCGGACCACCAGGGGCCGAGAAAACCACCGTCTCATGTGGCCGGACACTCAGGGTCAGGGAAAAATCCAATATATATCTGGTGATATCTCGGGTGCTATTACATATAGCGCAATAATTCAAAGTCTATTGTCTGTAGGAGGCCCTGGCGCATGAATCTGGACAGCGGGAACGACCTCGGACCACCAGGGGCCGAGACAACCACCGTCTCATGGGGCCGTTCGCTCAGGATCGGGGAAAAATCCAATATATATCTGGTGTTATCTCCGATGCTATTAGAAATAGCCCAATAAACCAAAGTGAATTATCTGCAGGCGGCCAGGGCGCATGCATCTGTGCAGCGGGAACGACCTCGGACCACCAGGGGCCGAGAAAACCACCGTCTCATGGGGCCGGTCGCTCAGGGTCGGGGAAAAATCCAATATATATCTGGTGATATCTCCGATGCTATTAGAGATAGCGCAATAAACCAAAGTGAATTGTCTGCAGGAGGCCCTGGCGCAGTAATATGTGCAGCGGGAACGACCTCGGATCACCAGGGGCCGAGAAAACCACCGACACATGGGGCCGGATACTCAGGGTCAGGGAAAAATCCAATATATATCTGGTGATATCTCGGGTGCTATTAGAGATAGCGCAATAATCCAAAGTGAATTATCTGCAGGAGGCCCTGGCGCATGAATCTCTGCAGCAGGAACGAACTCGGATCACCAGGGTCCGAGAAGACCACCGTCTCATGGGGCCGATCACTCAGGGTCGGGGAAAGATCCAATATATATCTGGTGATATCTCCGATGCTATTAGAAATAGCGCAATAAACCAAAGTGAATTATCTGCAGGAGTCCCTGGCGCATGCATCCGTGCAGCGGGAACTCCCCCGGACCACCAGGGGCCGAGAAAACCACCGTCTCATGGGGTCGGACACTCAGGGTCAGCGAAAAATCAAATATATATCTGGTGATATCACGAGTGCTATTACAGATACCGCAATAAATCAAAGTGCATTGTCTGTAGGAGGCCCTGGCGCATGAATCTGTGCAGCGGGAATGATCTCGGACCACCAGGGGCCGAGAAAATCACCGTCTCATGGGGCCGTACTGTCAGGGTCAGGGAAAAATCCAATATATATCTGGTGATATCTCGGGTGCTATTAGAGATAGCGCAATAAATCAAAGTGCATTGTCCGTAGGAGGCCCTTGCGCATGAATCTGTGCAGCAGGAGCGACATCGGACCACCAGGGGCCGAGAAAACCACCGTCTCATGTCGCCGGACACTGAGGGTCAGGGAAAAATCCAATATATATCTGGTGATATCTCGGGTGCTATTACATATAGCGCAATAATTCAACGTGCATTGTCTGTAGGAGGCCCTGGCGCATGAATCTGGACAGCGGGAACGACCTCGGACCGCCAGGGGCCGAGAAAACCACCGTCTCATGGGGCCGGACACTCAGGGTCGGGGAAAAATCCAATATATATCTGGTGATAACTCGGGTGCTATTACAGATAGCGCAATAAATCAAAGTGCATTGTTTGTAGGAGGCCCTGGCGCATGAATCTGTGCCGCGGGAACGACCTCGGACCACCAGGGGCCGAGAAAACAACAGTCTCATGGGGCCGGTCACTCAGGGACGGGGAAAAATCCAATATATATCTGGTGATATCTCGGGTGCTATTAGATATAGCGCAATAAATCAAAGTGCATTTTCTGCGGGAGGCCCTGTCGCATGAATCTGTGCAGCAGGAACGACGTCGGACCACCAGGAGCCGAGAAACTTACAGATTTTCGGCGTCCGTCACCCAAAGTCATGTAAAAATCCAGCATATATCTGGAGATATCTCGGGTTCTATTACAGATAGCGCGATAAATCAAAGTGCATTGTCTGTAGGAGGCCCTGGCGCATGAATCTGTGCAGCGGGAATGATCTCGAACCACCAGGGGCCGGGAAAACCCTCGTCTCATGGGGCCGGACACTCAGGGTCGGGGAAAAGTCCAATATATATCTGGTGATATCTCGGGTTCTATTACAGAAAGAGCGATAAATCAAAGTGCATTGTCTGCAGGAGGCCCTGGCACATGAATCTGTCCAGGGGAATCGACCTCGGAACACGAGGGGCCGAGAAAACCATCGACACATGGGGCCGGACTGTCAGGGTCAGGGAAAAATCCAATATATATCTGGTGGTATCTCGGGTGCTATTATAGATAGCGCTAGAAACCAAAGTGCATTGTCCATAGGAGGGCCTTGCGCATGAATCTGTGCAGCAGCAAGGACCAGGACCACCAGGGGCCGAGAAAATTACAGATTTTCGGTATCCGTCTCCCAAGGTCATGTAAAAATCCAGCATATATCTGGTGATATCTCGGGTGCTATTAGAGATAGCGCAATAAACCAAAGTGAATTATCTGCAGGAGGCCCTGGCGCATGCATCTATGCAGCGGGAACGATCTCGGACCACCAGGGTCCTAGAAAACCACCGTCTCATGGGGCCGTTCACTCAGGGTCAGGGAAAAATCAAATATATATCTGGTGATATCACGAGTGCTATTACAGATACCGCAATAAATCAAAGTGCATTGTCTGTAGGAGGCCCTAGCGCATGAATCTGTGCAGCGGGAATGATCTCGAACCACCAGGGGCCGGGAAAACCCTCGTCTCATGGGGCCGGACACTCAGGGTCGGGGAAAAGTCCAATATATATCTGGTGATATCTCGGGTTCTATTACAGAAAGAGCGATAAATCAAAGTGCATTGTCTGCAGGAGGCCCTGGCACATGAATCTGTCCAGGGGAATCGACCTCGGAACACGAGGGGCCGAGAAAACCATCGACACATGGGGCCGGACTGTCAGGGTCAGGGAAAAATCCAATATATACCTGGTGGTATCTTGGGTGCTATTAGAGATAGCGCAATATACCAAAGTGCATTGTCTGCAGGAGGCACTGGCGCATGAATCTGTGTAGCGGGAACGACCTCGGACCACCAGGGGCCGAGAAAACCAGCATCTCATGGGGCCGGGTACTCAGGGTCAGGGAAAAATCCAATATATATCTGGTGATATCTCGGATGCTATTAGAGATAACGCAATAAACCAAAGTGAATTATCTGCAGGAGGCCCTGGCGCATGCATCTGTGCAGCGGGAACGTCCTCGGACTACCAGTGGCCAAGAAAACCACCGTTTCATGGGTCCGGACACTCAGGGTCAGGGAAAAATCAAATATATATCTGGTGATATCTCGGATGCTATTAGAGATAGCGCAATAAATCAAAGTGCATTGTCTGTAGGAGGCCCTGGCGCATGAACCTGTTCAGGGGATACGACCTGGGACCACCAGGGGCCGAGAAAACCACCGCCTCATGGGGCCGGACACTTAGGGTCAGGGAAAAATCTAGCATATATCTGGTGATATCTCGGGTGCTATTACAGATAGCGCAATAAATCAAAGTGCATTGTCTGTAGGAGGCCCTGGCGCATGAATCTGTGTAGCAGGAACGACCTCGGACCACCAGGGGCCGAGGAAATTACAGATTTTCGGTATCCGTCACCAAAAGTAATGTAAAAATCCAGCATATATATGGTGCTTTCTCGGGTGCTATTACAGATAGCGCAATAAATCAAAGTGCATTGTCTGTAGGAGGACCTGGCGCATGAGCCCGTGCATCGGGTACGACCTCGGACCACCAGGGGCCGAGAAAACCACCGTCTCATGGGGCCGGACACTCAGGGTAAGGGGAAAATCCAATATATATCTGGTGATATCTCGGGTGCTATTATAGATAGCGCAATAAACCAAAGTGAATTATCTGCAGGAGGCCCTGGCGCATGAATCTGTGCAGCGGGAACGAAGTCGGACCACCAGGTTCCGAGAAAACCATCGTCTCATGGGGCCGGACACTCAGGGTCAGGGAAAAGTCCAATATATATCTGGTGATATCTCTGGTGCTACTAGAGATAGCGTAATAAACCAAAGTGAATTATCTGCAGGAGGCCCTGGCGCATGAATCTGTGTAGCGGGACCGACCTTGGATCACCAGGGGCCGGGAAAACCACCGTCTCATGGGGCCGGACACTCAGGGTCAGGGGAAAATCCAATATATATCTGGTGATATCTCGGGTGCTCTTACAGATAGCGCACTAAAGCAAAGTGAATTATCTGCAGGGGGCCCTGGCGCATGAATCTGTGCAGCGGGAACGACCTCGGACCACCAGGGGCCGAGAATACTACCGTCTCATGGGGCCGGACACTCAGGGCCAGGGAAAAGTCCAATATATATCTGGTGATATCTCTGGTGCTCTTACAGATAGCGCACTAAAACAAAGTGAATTATCTGCAGGTGGCCCTGGCGCATGAATCTGTGCAGCGGGAACGACCTCGGACCACCAGGGTCCGAGAAAACCATCGTCTCATGGGATCGGACACTCAGGGTCGGGGAAAAATCCAATATATATCTGGTGATATCTCGGGTGCTATTAGAGATGGCGCAATAAATCAAAGTGCATTGTCCGTAGGAGTCCCTTGCGCTTGAATCTGTGCAGCAGGAACGACATCGGACCACCAGGGGCAGAGAAAACCACCGTCTCATGGGGCCGGATACTCAGGGTCGGGGAAAAGTCCAATATATATCTGCTGATATCTCTGGCGCTATTAGAGATAGCGCAATAAACCTAAGTGAATAATCTGCAGGACGCCCTGCCGCATGCATCTGTGCAGCGGGAACGACCTCGGACCACCAGGGGCCGAGAAAACCACCGTCTCATGGGGCCGGACACTCAGGGTCAGCGAAAAATCAAATATATATCTGGTGATATCTCGGGTGCTATTAGAGATAGCGCAATAAATCAAAGAGAATTGTCCGTAGGAGGTCCTTGCGCATGAATCTGTGCAGCAGGAGCGACATCGGACCACCAGGGGACGAGAAAACCACCGACTCATGGGGCCGGTCACTCAGGGTCAGGGAAAAATCCAATATATATCTGGTGATATCTCGGGTGCTATTACAGATAGCGCAATAATTCAACGTGCATTGTCTGTAGGAGGCCCTGGCGCATGAATCTGGACAGCGGGATCGACCTCGGACCACCAGGGGCCGAGAAAACCACCGACACATGGGGCCGGGCACTCAGGGTCAGAGAAAGTCCAATATATATCTGGTGATATCTCGGGTGCAATTAGAGATAGCGCAAAAAACCAAAGTGAATTACCTGCAGGAGACCCGGGCGCATGAATCTGTGCAGCGGGAACGACCTGGGACCACCAGGGGCCGAGAAAACCACCGTCTCATGGGGCCGGACACTCAGGGTCAGGGGAAAATCCAATATATAGGTGGTGATATCTCGGGTGCTATTAGAGATAGCGCAATAAACCAAAGTGAATTATCTGCAGGAGGCCCTGGCGCATGCATCTGTGCAGCGGGAACGACCTCGGACCACCAGGGGCCGAGAAAACCACCGTCTCATGGGGCCGGACACTCAGGGCCAGGGAAAAATCCAATGTATATCTGGTGATATCTCGGATGCTATTAGAGATAGCGCAATAAATCAAAGTGCATTGTCTGTAGGGGGCCCCGGCGCATGAATCTGGACAGCGGGAACGACCTCGGACCACCAGGGGCAGAGAAAACCACCGTCTCATGGGGCCGGGCACTCAGGGTCGGGGGAAAATCCAATATATATCTGGTGATATCTCGGGTGCTATTAGAGATAGCGCAATAAACCAAAGTGAATTATCTGCGGGTGGCCCTGTCGCATGAATCTGTGCAGCAGGAACGTCGTCGGACCACCAGGGGCCGAGAAAACCACCGTCTCATGGGGCCGGACACTCAGGGTCGGGGAAAAATCCAATATATATCTGGTGATATCTCGGATGCTATTAGAGATAGCGCAATAAACCAAAGTGAATTGTCTGCAGGAGGCCCTGGCGCATGAATCTCTGCAGCAGGAACGAACTCGGATCACCAGGGTCCGAGAAAACCACCGTCTCATGGGGCCGGACAGTCAGGGTCGGTGAAAACTCCATTATATATCTGGTGATATCTCGGGTGCTATTAGAGATAGCGCGATAAATCAAAGTGAATTATCTGCAGGAGGCCCTGGCGCATGCATCTGTGCAGCGGGAACGACCTCGGACTACCAGGGGCCGAGATAACCACCGTCTCATGGGGCCGGACACTCAGGGTCAGGGAAAAATCAAATATATATCTGGTGATATCACGAGTGCTCTTACAGATAGCGCACTAAAACAAAGTGAATTATCTGCAGGAGGCCCTGGCGAATGAATCTGTGCAGCGGGAACGACCTCGGACCACCAGGGGCCGAGAAAACCACCGGCACATGGTGCCGGGCACCCAAGGTCATGTAAAAATAGAGGATGTATCTGATGATATCTCGGGTGCTATTACAGATAGCGCAATAAACCAAAGTGAATTATCTGCAGGAGGCCCTGGCGCATGAATCTGTGCAGCGGGAACGACCTCGGACCACCAGGGTCCGAGAAAACCATCGTCTCATGGGATCGGACACTCAGGGTCGGGGAAAAATCCAATATATATCTGGTGATATCTCGGGTGCTATTAGAGATGGCGCAATAAATAAAAGTGCATTGACCGTAGGAGTCCCTTGCGCATGAATCTGCGCAGCAGGAACGACATCGGACCACCAGGGGCCGAGAAAATTACAGATTTTCGGTATCCGTCACCCAATGTCATGTAAAAATCCAGCATATATCTGGTGATATCTCGGGTGCTATTAGAGATAACGCGATATATCAAAGTGCATTGTCTGCAGGAGGCCCTAGCGCATGAATCTGTGCAGCGCGATCGACCTCGGATCACCAGGGGCCGAGAAAACCACCGTCTCATGGAGCCGGACACTCAGGGTCAGGGGAAAATCCAATATATATCTGGTGATATCTCGGGTGCTATTAGAGATAGCGCATTAAACCAAAGTGAATTATCTGCAGGAGGCCCTGGCGCATGAATCTGTGTAGCGGGAACGACCTCGGACCACCAGGGACCGAGAAAACCACCGTCTCATGGGGCCGGACCCTCAGGGTCAGGGAAAAATCCAATACATATCTGGTGATATCTCGGTTGCTATTAGAGATAGCGCAATAAATCAAAGTGCATTGTCTGTAGGAGGCCTTGGCGCATGAATCAGTGCAGCGGGAACGACCTCGGACCACCAGGGGCCGAGAAAAGCACAGTCTCATGGGGCCGGACACTTAGGGTCAGGGAAAAATCTAGCATATATCTGGTGATATCTCGGGTGCTATTACAGATAGCGCAATAAATCAAAGTGCATTGTCTGTAGGAGGCCCTGGCGCATGAGCCCGTGCATCGGGTACGACCTCGGACCACCAGGGGCCGAGAAAACCATCGTCTCATGGGGCCGGACACTCAGGGTCAGGGAAAAGTCCAATATATATCTGGTTATATCTCTGGTGCTACTAGAGATAGCGTAATAAACCAAAGTGAATTATCTGCAGGAGGCCCTGGCGCATGAATCTGTGTAGCGGGACCGACCTTGGATCACCAGGGGCCGGGAAAACCACCGTCTCATGGGGCCGGACACTCAGGGTCAGGGGAAAATCCAATATATATCTGGTGATATCTCGGGTGCTCTTACAGATAGCGCACTAAAGCAAAGTGAATTATCTGCAGGGGGCCCTGGCGCATGAATCTGTGCAGCGGGAACGACCTCGGACCACCAGGGGCCGAGAATACCACCGTCTCATGTGGCCGGACACTCAGGGTCAGGGAAAAATCAAATATATATCTGGTGATATCTCGGGTGCTATTAGAGATAGCGCAATAAAACAAAGTGCATTGTCTGTAGGAGGCCCTGGCGCATGAATCTGTGCAGCAGGAACCACCTCGGACCACCAGGAGCCGAGAAAATTACAGATTTTCGGTATCCGTCACCCAATGTCATGTAAAAATCCAGCATATATCTGGTGATATCTCGGGTTCTATTACAGATAGCGCGATAAATCAAAGTGCATTGTCTGCAGGAAGCCCTGGCGCATGAATCTGTGAAGCAGGAACGACCTCGGATCTCCAGGGGCCGAGAAAATTACAGATTTTCGGTATCCGTCACCCAAAGTCATGTAAAAATCCAATATATATCTGGTGATATCTCGGGTGCTATTAGAGATAGCGCAATAAACCAAAGTGAATTATCTGCAGGAGGCCCTGGCGCATGAATCTGTGCAGCGGGAACGACCTCGCACCACCAGGTTCCGAGAAAACCACCGTCTCATGGGGCCGGACACTCAGGGCCAGGGAAAAGTCCAATATATATCTGGTGATATCTCTGGTGCTATTAGAGATAGCGTAATAAACCAAAGTGAATTATCTGCAGGAGGCCCTGGCGCATGAATCTGTGCAGCGGGACCGACCTTGGATCAGCAGGGGCCGAGAAAACCACCGTCTCATGGGGCCGGACACTCAGGGTCAGGGGAAAATCCAATATATATCTGGTGATATCTCGGGTGCTCTTACAGATAGCGCACTAAAACAAAGTGAATTATCTGCAGGGGGCCCTGGCGCATGAATCTGTGCAGCGGGAACGACCTCGGACCACCTGGGTCCGAGAAAACCATCGTCTCATGGGATCGGACACTCAGGGTCGGGGAAAAATCCAATATATATCTGGTGATATCTCGGGTGCTATTAGAGATGGCGCAATAAATCAAAGTGCATTGTCCGTAGGAGTCCCATGCGCATGAATCTGTGCAGCAGGAACGACATCGGACCACCAGGGGCAGAGAAAACCACCGTCTCATGGGGCCGGACACTCAGGGTCGGGGAAAAGTCCAATATATAACTGCTGATATCTCTGGCGCTATTAGAGATAGCGCAATAAACCTAAGTGAATTATCTGCAGGACGCCCTGTCGCATGAATCTGTGCAGCGGGAACGACCTGGGACCACCAGGGTCCGAGAAAACCACCGTCTCATGGGGCGGACACTCAGGGACGGGGAAAAATCAAATATATATCTGGTGATATCTAGGGTGCTATTACAGATAGCGCAATTAACCAAAGTGAATTATCTGCAGGGGGCCCTGGCGCATGCATCTGTGCAGCGGGAACGACCTCGGACCACCAGGGGCCGAGAAAACCACCGACACACGGTGCCGGACGCCCAAGGTCATGTAAAAATCCAGGATGTATCTGATGATATCTCGGGTGCTATTAGAGATAGCGCGATATATCAAAGTGCATTGTCTGCAGGAGGCCATGACGCATGAATATTTGCAGCGGGAACGACCTCGGACCACCAGGGGCCGAGAAAACCACCGACACACGGTGCCAGACGCCCAAGGTCGTGTAAAAATCCAGGATGTATCTGATGATATCTCGGGTGCTATTAGAGATAGCGCGATATATCAAAGTGCATTGTCTGTAGGAGGCCCTGGCGCATGAATCTGTGCAGCGGGAACGACCTCGGACCACCAGGGGCCGAGAAAACCACCGTCTCATGGGGCCGGACGCTCAGGGTCAGGGGAAAATCCAATATATATCTGGTGATATCTCGGGTGCTATTAGAGATAGCGCCATAATCCAAAGTGAATTATCTGCAGGAGGCCCTGGCGCATGCACCTGTGCAGCGGGAACGACCTCGGACCACCAGGGGCCGAGAAAACCACCGTCTCATGTGGCCGGACACTCTGGGTCAGGGAAAAATCAAATACATAGCTGGTGATATCTCGGGTGCTATTACAGATAGCGCAATTAACCAAAGTGAATTATCTGCAGGGGGCCCTGGCGCATGAACCTGTGCAGCGGGATCGACCTCGGACCACCAGGGGCCGAGAAAACCACCGACACATGGGGCCGGGCACTCAGGGTCAGAGAAAGTCCAATATATATCTGGTGATATCTCGGGTGCAATTAGAGATAGCGCAATAAACCAAAGTGAATTATCTGCAGGAGGCCCTGGCGCATGCACCTGTGCAGCGGGAACGACCTCGGACCACCAGGGGCCGAGAAAACCACCGTCTCATGTGGCCGGACACTCAGGGTGAGGGAAAAATCAAATACATATCTGGTGATATCTCGGGTGCTATTAGAGATAGCGCAATAAATCAAAGTGTATTGTCTGTAGGAGGCCCTGGCGCATGAATCTGTGCAGCGGGAACGACCTCGGACCACCAGGGGCCGAGAAAACCACCGTCTCATGGGGCCGGACGCTCAGGGTCAGGGAAAAATCCAATATATATCTGGTGATATCTCGGGTGCTATTACAGATAGCGCAATAAATCAAAGTGCATTGTCCGTAGGAGTCCCATGCGCATGAATCTGTGCAGCAGGAACGACATCGGACCACCAGGGGCAGAGAAAACCACCGTCTCATGGGGCCGGACACTCAGGGTCGGGGAAAAGTCCAATATATAACTGCTGATATCTCTGGCGCTATTAGAGATAGCGCAATAAACCTAAGTGAATTATCTGCAGGACGCCCTGTCGCATGAATCTGTGCAGCGGGAACGACCTGGGACCACCAGGGTCCGAGAAAACCACCGTCTCATGGGGCGGACACTCAGGGACGGGGAAAAATCAAATATATATCTGGTGATATCTAGGGTGCTATTACAGATAGCGCAATTAACCAAAGTGAATTATCTGCAGGGGGCCCTGGCGCATGCATCTGTGCAGCGGGAACGACCTCGGACCACCAGGGGCCGAGAAAACCACCGACACACGGTGCCGGACGCCCAAGGTCATGTAAAAATCCAGGATGTATCTGATGATATCTCGGGTGCTATTAGAGATAGCGCGATATATCAAAGTGCATTGTCTGCAGGAGGCCATGACGCATGAATATTTGCAGCGGGAACGACCTCGGACCACCAGGGGCCGAGAAAACCACCGACACACGGTGCCAGACGCCCAAGGTCGTGTAAAAATCCAGGATGTATCTGATGATATCTCGGGTGCTATTAGAGATAGCGCGATATATCAAAGTGCATTGTCTGTAGGAGGCCCTGGCGCATGAATCTGTGCAGCGGGAACGACCTCGGACCACCAGGGGCCGAGAAAACCACCGTCTCATGGGGCCGGACGCTCAGGGTCAGGGGAAAATCCAATATATATCTGGTGATATCTCGGGTGCTATTAGAGATAGCGCCATAATCCAAAGTGAATTATCTGCAGGAGGCCCTGGCGCATGCACCTGTGCAGCGGGAACGACCTCGGACCACCAGGGGCCGAGAAAACCACCGTCTCATGTGGCCGGACACTCTGGGTCAGGGAAAAATCAAATACATAGCTGGTGATATCTCGGGTGCTATTACAGATAGCGCAATTA
This sequence comes from Nomia melanderi, assembly GCF_051020985.1. Classification (NCBI taxonomy): domain Eukaryota; kingdom Metazoa; phylum Arthropoda; class Insecta; order Hymenoptera; family Halictidae; genus Nomia; species Nomia melanderi. Next base: position 438,072 of record NW_027475166.1, on the reverse strand, counting down.
ACCAAAGTGAATTATCTGCAGGGGGCCCTGGCGCATGAACCTGTGCAGCGGGATCGACCTCGGACCACCAGGGGCCGAGAAAACCACCGACACATGGGGCCGGGCACTCAGGGTCAGAGAAAGTCCAATATATATCTGTTGATATCTCGGGTGCAATTAGAGATAGCGCAATAAACCAAAGTGAATTATCTGCAGGAGGCCCTGGCGCATGCACCTGTGCAGCGGGAACGACCTCGGACCACCAGGGGCCGAGAAAACCACCGTCTCATGTGGCCGGACACTCAGGGTGAGGGAAAAATCAAATACATATCTGGTGATATCTCGGGTGCTATTAGAGATAGCGCAATAAATCAAAGTGTATTGTCTGTAGGAGGCCCTGGCGCATGAATCTGTGCAGCGGGAACGACCTCGGACCACCAGGGGCCGAGAAAACCACCGTCTCATGGGGCCGGACGCTCAGGGTCAGGGGAAAATCCAATATATATCTGGTGATATCTCGGGTGCTATTAGAGATAGCGCCATAATCCAAAGTGAATTATCTGCAGGAGGCCCTGGCGCATGAATCTGTGCAGCGGGAACGACCGCAGACCACCAGGGGCCGAGAAAACCACCGTCTCATGGGGCCGGACACTCAGGGTCAGGGAAAAATCCAATATATATCTGGTGATATCTCGGGTGCTATTACAGATAGTGCAATAAATCAAAGTGCATTGTCTGTAGGAGACCCTGGCGCATGAATCTGGGCAGCGGGAACGACCTCGGACCACCAAGGGCCGAGAAAACGACCGTCTCATGGGGCCGGACACTCAGGGTCAGGGGAATATCCAATATATATCTGGTGATATCTCGGGTGCTATTAGAGATAGCGCCATAATCCAAAGTGAATTATCAGCAGGAGGCGCTGGCGCATGAATCTGTGCAGCGGGAACGATCTCGGACCATCAGGGGCCGAGAAAACCACCGTCTCATGGGGCCGGACACTCAGTGTCAGGGAAAAATCCAATATATATCTGGTGATATCTCGGCTGCTATTACAGACAGCGCAATAAATCAAAGTGCACTGTCTGTAGGAGGCCCTGGCGCATGAATCTGGGCAGCGGGAACGACCTCGGACCAACAGGGGCCGAGACATCCACCGTCTCATGGGCCCGGACACTCAGGGTCAAGGGAAAATCCAATATATATCTGGTGATATCTCGGGTGAAATTAGAGATAGCGCGATAAATCAAAGTGCATTGTCTGCAGGAGGCCCTGGCGCATGAATCTGTGCAGCGGGAACGACCTCGGACCACCAGGGGCCGAGAAAACCACCGTCTCATGGGGCCGGACACTCAGGGTCAGGGGAAAATCCAATATATATCTGGTGATATCTCGGGTGCTATTAGAGATAGCGCCATAATCCAAAGTGCATTGTCCGTAGGAGGCCCTTGCGCATGAATCTGTGCAGCAGGAACGACATCGGACCACCAGGGGCCGAGAAAATTACAGATTTTCGGAATCCGTCACCCAAGGTCATGTAAAAATCCAATATATATGTGGTGATATCTCGGGTGCTAATAGAGATAGCGCCATAAATCAAAGTGAATTGTCTGCAGGAGGCCCTGGCGCATGAATCTGTGTTGCGGGATCGAGGTCGGACCACCAGGGGCCGAGAAAACCACCGACACATGGGGCCGGACACTCTGGGTCAGGGAAAAATCCAATATATATCTGGTGATATCTCGGGTCCTATTACAGATATCGCAATAAATAAAAGCGCATTGTCTGTAGGAGGCCCTAGCGCATGAATCTGTTCCGCGGGATCGACCTCGGACCACCAGGGGCCGAGAAAATTACAGATTTTCGGTATCCGTCACCCAAGGTCATGTAAAAATCCAACATATATCTGGTGATATCTCCTGTGCTATTAGAGATAGCGCAATAAATCAAAGTGCATTGTCCGTTTGAGACCCTTGCGCATGAATCTGAGCAGCAGGATCGACCTCAGACCACCAGGGGCCGAGAAAACCACCGACTCATGGGGCCGGACACTCAGGGTCAGGGAAAAATCCAATATATACCTGGTGATATCTCGGGTGCTATTAGAGATAGCGCAATAAATCAAAGTGCATTGTCTGCAGGAAGCCCTGGCGCATGAATCTGTGCAGCGGGAAAGATCTCGGACCACCAGGTGCAGAGAAAACCACCGACACATGGGGCCGGACATTCAGGGTCAGGGAAAAATCCAATATATATCTGGTGATATCTCGGGTGCTATTAGAGATAGCGCGATAAATCAGAGTGCATTGTCTGCAGGAGGTCCTGGCGCATGAATCTGGGCAGCGGGAACGACCTCGCACAACAGTAGGCCGAGAAAATTACAGATTTTCCGTATACGTCACCCAAGGTCATGTTAAAATCCAACATATACCTGGTGATATCTCGGATGCTATTACAGATAGCGCCATAAATCAAAGTGCATTGTCTGTACGAGGCCCTGGCGCATGAATCTGTGCAGCAGGAACAAACTCGGACAACCAGGGGCCGAGAAAATTACAGATTATCGGTATCCGTCACCCAAGATCATGTTAAAATCCAGCATATATCTGGTGATATCTCGGGTGCTATTAGATATAGCGCAATAAATAAAAGTGCATTGTCTGCAGGAGGCCCTTGCGCATGAATCTGAGCAGCAAGAACGACCTCGGACCACGAGGGGCCGAGAAAACCACCGTCACACGGGGCCGGACACTCAGGGTCAGGGAAAAATCCAATATATATCTGGTGATATCTCGGGTGCTATTAGAGACAGCGCAATAAACCAAAGTGCCTTGCCTGCAGGAGGCCCTGGCGCATGAATCTGTGCAGCGGGAACGACCTCGGAACACCAGGGCCGAGAAAACCACCGTCTCATGGGGCCGGACACTCAGGGTCAGGGGAAAATCCAATATATATCTGGTGATATCTCGGGTGCTATTAGAGATAGCGCCATAATCCAAAGTGCATTGTCCGTAGGAGGCCCTTGCGCATGAATCTGTGCAGCAGGAACGACATCGGACCACCAGGGGCCGAGAAAACCACAGTCTTATGGGGCCGGTCCCTCTGGGTCAGAGGAAAATCCAATATATATCTGGTGATATCTCGGGTGCTATTAGAGATAGCGCCATAATCCAAAGTGAATTATCTGCAGGAGGCCCTGGCGCATGAATCTGTGCAGCGGGAAAGACCTCGGACCACCAGGGGCCGAGAAAACCACCGACACATGGGGCCGGACACTCAGGGTCAGGGAAAAATCCAATATATATCTGGTGATATCTCGGGTGCTATTACAGATAGCGCAATAAACCAAAGTGCATTGTCTGTAGGAGGCCCTGGCGCATGAATCTGTGCAGCGGGAACTCCTCGGACCACCAGTGGCCGAGAAAACCGCCGACACATGGGACCGGACTGTCAGGGACAGGGAAAGATACAATATATATCTGGTGATATCTCGGGTGCTATTAGAGGTAGCTCGATAAATCAAAGTGCATTGTCTGCAGGAGGCCCTGGCGTATGAATCTGTGCAGCAGGATCGACATCGGACAACCATGGACCGAGAAAACCACCGACACATGGGGTCGGACTGTCAGGGTCAGGGAAAAATCCAATATATATCTGGTGGTATCTCGGATGCTATTAGAGATAGCGCAATAAATCGATGTGCATTGTCTGCAGGAGGCCCTGACGCATGAATCTGTGCAGCAGGAACGACCTCGGACCACCAGGGGCCGAGAAAACCACCGACTCATGGAGCCGGATACTAAGGGTCAGGTTAAAATCTAATATATATCTGATGATATCTCGGGTGCTACTCGAGATAGCACGATAAATGAAAGCGCATTGTCTGCAGGAGGCCCCGGCGCATGAATGTGTGCAGCTTGAACGACATCGGACCACCTGGGCCGAGAAAATTACAGATTTTCGGTATCAGTCACCCAAGGTCACTCAAAAATCCAGCATATATCTGGAGATATCTCGGGTGCTATTAGAGATAGCGCAATAAATCAAAGTGCATTGTCTGTAGCAGGCCCTGGTGCATGAGTCTGTGCAGCGGGAACAACCTCGGACCACCAGGGGTCGAGAAAACCACCGACGCATGGGGCCTGACACCCAAGGTGATGTAAAAATCCAGAATGTATCTGACGATATCTCGGGTGCTATTACAGATAGCGTGATAAATCAAAGTGCATTGTCTGCCGGAGGCCCTGGCGCATGCATCTGTGCAGCGGGAACGACCTCGGACCACCAGGGGCCGAGAAAATAACAGATTTTCGGTATCCGTCACCCAAGGTCATGTAAAATTCCAGGATGTATCTGATGATATCTCGGGTGCAATTGGAGATAGCACGATAAATGAAAGTGCATTGTCTGCAGGAGGCCCCGGCGCATGAATGTGTGCAGCTTGATCGACATCGGACCACCAGGGCCGAGAAAATTACAGATTTTCGGTATCCGTCACCCAAGGTCACTCAAAAATCCAGCATATATCTGGAGATATCTCGGGTGCTATTACAGATAGCGCAGTAAATCAAAGTGCATTGTCCGTATGAGGCCCTTGCGCATCAATCTGTGCAGTGGGATCGACCTCGGACCACCAGGGGTCCAGAAAACCGCCGACACATGGGGCCGGTCTGTCAGGGTCAGTTAGAAATCCAAAATATATCTGGTGGTATCTCGGGTGCTATTAGAGATAGCGCAATAAACCAAAGTGCATTGTCTGCAGGAGACCCTGGCGCATAAATCTGTTCAGCGGGAACGACCTCGGACCACCAGGAGCCGAGATACCCACCGACTCATGGGGCCGGATACTAAGGGTCAGGGTAAAATCCAATATATATCTGGTGATATCTCGGGTGCTATTAGAGGTAGCGCAAGAAATCAAAGGGCATTGTCCGAAGGAGGCCCTTGCGCATGAATCTGTGCAGCGGGAACGACCTCGGACCACCAGGGGCCGAGAAAACCACCGTCTCATGGGGTAGGACTGTCAGGGTCAGGGAAAAAACCAATATATATCTGGTGATATCTCGGGTGCTATTACAGATAGCGCAATAAACCAAAGTGAATTATCTGCAGGAGGCCCTGGCGCATGCACCTGTGCAGCGGGAACGACCTCGGACCACCAGGGGCCGAGAAAACCACCGTCTCATTGGGCCGGACTGTCAGGGTCAGGGAAAAATCCAATATATATGTGGTGATATCTCGGGTGCTATTCGAGATAGCGCAATAAATCAAAGTGCATTGTCTGTAGCAGGCCCTGGTGCATGAGTCTGTGCAGCGGGAACAACCTCGGACCACCAGGGGTCGAGAAAACCACCGACGCATGGGGCCTGACACCCAAGGTGATGTAAAAATCCAGAATGTATCTGACGATATCTCGGGTGCTATTACAGATAGCGTGATAAATCAAAGTGCATTGTCTGCCGGAGGCCCTGGCGCATGCATCTGTGCAGCGGGAACGACCTCGGACCACCAGGGGCCGAGAAAATAACAGATTTTCGGTATCCGTCACCCAAGGTCATGTAAAATTCCAGGATGTATCTGATGATATCTCGGGTGCTATTAGAGATAGCACGATAAATGAAAGTGCATTGTCTGCAGGAGGCCCCGGCGCATGAATGTGTGCAGCTTGAACGACCTCGGACCACCAGGGCCGAGAAAATTACAGATTTTCGGTATCCGTCACCCAAGGTCACTCAAAAATCCAGCATATATCTGGAGATATCTCGGGTGCTATTACAGATAGCGCAGTAAATCAAAGTAAATTATCTGCAGGAGGCCCTGGCGCATTCATCTGTGCAGCGGGAACGACCTCGGACCACCAGGGGCCGAGAAAACCACCGTCTCATGGGGCCGGACACTCAGGGTCAGGGAAAAATCAAATATATATCTGGTGATATCTCGGGTGCTATTAGAGATAGCGCAATAAACCAAAGTGAATTACCTGCAAGAGGCCCTGGCGCATGAATCTGTGCAGCGGGAACGACCTCGGACCACCAGGGGCCGAGAAAACCACCGTCTCATGGGGCCGGACACTCAGGGTCAAGGGAAAATCCAATATATATCTGGTGATATCTCGTGTGCTATTAGAAATAGCGCAATAAACCAAAGTGCATTGTCTGCGGGAGGCCCTGGCGCATGAACGTGTGCAGCGGGAACGACCTCGGACCACCAGGGGCCAAGAAAACCACCGTCTCATGGGGCCGGACAATCAGGGTCAAGGGAAAATCCAATATATATCTGGTGATATCTCGGGTGAAATTAGAGATAGCGCGATAAATCAAAGTGCATTGTCTGCAGGAGGCCCTGGCGCATGAATCTGTGAAGCAGGATCGACCTCGGCCCTCCAGGGGCCGAGAAAATTACAGATTTTCGGTGTCCGTCACCCAAGGTCATGTAAAAATCCAGCATATATCTGGTGATATTTCCGGTGCTATTACAGATAGCGCAATAAACCAAAGTGCTTTGTCTGCGGGAGGCCCTGGAGCATGAATCTGTGCAGCGGCAACGACATCGGCCTTCCAGGGGCCCAGAAACTTACTGATTTTCGGTGTCCGTCACCCAAAGTCATGTCAGAATCCAGCATATATCTGGTGATATCTCGGGTCCTATTACAGATATCGCAATAAATAAAAGCGCATTGTCTGTAGGAGGCCCTAGCGCATGAATCTGTTCCGCGGGATCGACCTCGGACCACCAGGGGCCGAGAAAATTACAGATTTTCGGTATCCGTCACCCAAGGTCATGTAAAAATCCAACATATATCTGGTGATATCTCCCGTGCTATTAGAGATAGCGCAATAAATCAAAGTGCATTGTCCGTTTGAGACCCTTGCGCATGAATTTGAGCAGCAGGATCGACCTCAGACCACCAGGGGCCGAGAAAACCACCGACTCATGGGGCCGGACACTCAGGGTCAGGGAAAAATCCAATATATACCTGGTGATATCTCGGGTGCTATTAGAGATAGCGCAATAAATCAAAGTGCATTGTCTGCAGGAGTCCCTGGCGCATGAGTCTGTGCCGTGGGATCGACCTCGGACCACCAGGGGCCGAGAAAATTACAGACTTTCGGTATCCGTCACCCAAGGTCATGTAAAAATCCAGCATATATCTGGTGATATCTCGGGTGCTATTAGAGATAGCGCAGTAAATCAAAGTGCATTGTCCGTTTGAGACCCTTGTGCATGAATCTGTGCAGCGGGAACGACCTCGGGCCACCACGAGCCGAGAAAACCACCGACTCATGGGGCCGGACATTCAGGGTCAGGGAAAAATCCAATATATATCTGGTGATATCTCGGGTGCTGTTAGAGATAGCGCGATAAATCAGAGTGCATTGTCTGCAGGAGGTCCTGGCGCATGAATCTGGGCAGCGGGAACGACCTCGCACAACAGTAGGCCGAGAAAATTACAGATTTTCCGTATACGTCACCCAAGGTCATGTTAAAATCCAGCATATACCTGGTGATATCTCGGATGCTATTACAGATAGCGCCATAAATCAAAGTGCATTGTCTGTACGAGGCCCTGGCGCATGAATCTGTGCAGCAGGAACAACCTCGGACAACCAGGGGCCGAGAAAATTACAGATTATCGGTATCCGTCACCCAAGATCATGTTAAAATCCAGCATATATCTGGTGATATCTCGGGTGCTATTAGATATAGCGCAATAAATAAAAGTGCATTGTCTGCAGGAGGCCCTTGCGCATGAATCTGAGCAGCAAGAACAACCTCGGACCACGAGGGGCCGAGAAAACCACCGTCACACGGGGCCGGACACTCAGGGTCAGAGAAAAATCCAATTTATATCTGGTGACATCTCGGGTGCTATTAGAGATAGCGCAATAAATCAAAGTGCATTGTCCGTTTGAGAGCCTTGTGCATGATCCTGTGCAGCGGGATCGACCTCGGACCACCGGGGGTCGAGAAAACCACCGACACATGGGGCCGGACACTCAGGGTCAGGGAAAAATCCAATATATATCTGGTGATATCTCGGGTGCTATTAGAGATAGCGCAATAAACCAAAGTGTCTTGCCTGCAGGAGGCCCTGGCGCATGAATCTGTGCAGCGGGAACGACCTCGGAACACCAGGGCCGAGAAAACCACCGTCTCATGGGGCCGGACACTCAGGGTCAGGGGAAAATCCAATATATATCTGGTGATATCTCGGGTGCTATTAGAGATAGCGCCATAATCCAAAGTGCATTGTCCGTAGGAGGCCCTTGCGCATGAATCTGTGCAGCAGGAACGACATCGGACCACCAGGGGCCGAGAAAACCACAGTCTCATGGGGCCGGTCCCTCTGGGTCAGGGGAAAATCCAATATATATCTGGTGATATCTCGGGTGCTATTAGAGATAGCGCCATAATCCAAAGTGAATTATCTGCAGGAGGCCCTGGCGCATGAATCTGTGCAGCGGGAAAGACCTCGGACCACCAGGGGCCGAGAAAACCACCGCATCATGGGGCCGGACACTCAGGGTCAGGGAAAAATCCCATATATATCTGGTGATATCTCGGCTGCTATTACAGACAGCGCAATAAATCAAAGTGCATTGTCTGTAGGAGGCTCTGGCGCATGAATCTGGGCAGCGGGAACGACCTCGGACCAACAGGGGCCGAGAAAACCACCGTCTCATGGGGCCGGACACTCAGGCTCAGGGAAAAATCCAATATATATCTGGTGATATCTCGGGTGCTATTACAGATAGCTCAATAAATCAAAGTGCATTCTCTGCGGGAGGCCCTACCGCATGAATCTGGGCAGCAGGAACTACCTCGGACCACCAGGGACCGAGAAAACCACCGACTCATGTGGCCGGACTGTCAGGGTCAGGGAAAAATCCAATATATATCTGGTGGTATCTCGGGTGCTATTAGAGATAGCGCAATAAATCGATGTGCATTGTCTGCAGGAGGCCCTGACGCATGAATCTGTGCATCAGGAACGACCTCGGACCACCAGGGGCCGAGAAAACCACCGACTCATGGAGCCGGATACTAAGGGTCAGGTTAAAATCTAATATATATCTGATGATATCTCGGGTGCTACTCGAGATAGCGCGATAAATCAAAGTGCATTGTCTGTAGCAGGCCCTGGTGCATGAGTCTGTGCAGCGGGAACGACCTCGGACCACCAGGGGCCGAGAAAATAACAGATTTTCGGTATCCGTCACCCAAGGTCATGTAAAATTCCAGGATGTATCTGATGATATCTCGGGTGCTATTAGAGATAGCACGATAAATGAAAGTGCATTGTCTGCAGGAGGCCCCGGCGCATGAATGTGTGCAGCTTGAACGACCTCGGACCACCAGGGCCGAGAAAATTACAGATTTTCGGTATCCCTCACCCAAGGTCATGTAAAAATCCATGATATATCTGGTGATATCTCGGGTGCTATTAGAGATAGCGCAGTAAATCAAGGTGCATTGTCCGTATGCGGCCCTTGCGCATGAATCTGTGCCGCGGGAACGACATCGGACCACCAGGGGTCGAGAAAACCACCGACGCATGGGGCCGGACACCCAAGGTCATGTAAAAATCCAGAATGTATCTGATGATATCTCGGTTGCTATTAGAGGTAGCGCAATAAATCAGAGTGCAGTGACTGCAGGAGTCCCTGGCGCATGAATCTGTGCAGCAGGAACGATCTCGGACCACCAGTTTCCGAAAAAGCCACCGTCTCATGGGGCAGGACTGTCAGGGTCAGGGAAAAAACCAATATATATCTGGTGATGTCTCGGGTGCTATTAGAGATAGCGCATTAAATCAAAGTGCATTGTCTGCTGGAGGCCCTGGCTCATGAACCCGTGCTGCGGGATTGACCTCGGACCACCAGGGGCCGAGAAAACCACCGTCTCATCGGGCCGGACACTCAGGGTCAGGGAAAAATCCAATATATATCTGGTGATATCTCGGGTGCTATTAGAGATAGCGCAATAAATCAAAGTCCCTTGTCTGCAGGAAGCCCTGGCGCATGAATCTGTGCTGCGGGAACGACCTCGGATCAGCACTGGTGGAGAAAACCACCGTCTCATGGGGCCGGACACTAAGGAACTGGGAAAAATCCAATATATATCTGGTGATATCTCGGGTGCTATTATAGATAGCGCGATAAATCAAATTGCATTGTCTGCAGGAGGCCCTGGCGCATGAATGTGTGTAGCAGGAAAGACCTCGGACCACCAGGGGCCGAGAAAATTACGGATTTTCGGTATTCGTCACCTAAGGTGATGTAAAAATCCAGCATATATCTGGTGATATCTCGGGTGCTATTAGAGATAGCGCAATAAACCAAAGTGAATTATCTGCAGGAGGCCGTGGCGCATGAATCTGTGCTGCGGGAACGACCTCGGATCAGCACTGGTGGAGAAAACCACCGTCTCATGGGGCCGGACACTAAGGAACTGGGAAAAATCCAATATATATCTGGTGATATCTCGGGTGCTATTATAGATAGCGCGATAAATCAAAGTGCATTGTCTATAGGAGGCCCTGGCGCATAAATCTGTGCAGCGGGATCGACCTCGGACCACCAGGGGCCGAGAAAATTACAGATTTTCGGTATCCGTCACCCAAGGTCATGTAAAAATACAGCACATATCTGGTGTTATCTCGGGTGCTATTACAGATAGCACGATAAATCAAAGTGCATTGTCTGTAGGTAGCCCTGGCGCATGAATCTGTGTAGCGGGAACGACCTCGGACCACCAGGGGCGGAGAAAACCACCGTCTCATGGGGACGGACACTCAGGGTCAGGGAAAAATCCAATACATATCTGGTGATATCTCGGGTGCTATTACAGATAGCGCAATAAATCAAAGTGCATTGTCTATAGGAGGCCCTGGCGCATGAATGTGTGTAGCAGGAAAGACCTCGGACCACCAGGGGCCGAGAAAATTACGGATTTTCGGTATTCGTCACCTAAGGTGATGTAAAAATCCAGCATATATCTGGTGATATCTCGGGTGCTATTAGAGATAGCGCAATAAACCAAAGTGAATTATCTGCAGGAGGCCGTGGCGCATGAATCTGTGCTGCGGGAACGACCTCGGATCAGCACTGGTGGAGAAAACCACCGTCTCATGGGGCCGGACACTAAGGAACTGGGAAAAATCCAATATATATCTGGTGATATCTCGGGTGCTATTATAGATAGCGCGATAAATCAAAGTGCATTGTCTATAGGAGGCCCTGGCGCATGAATCTGTGCAGCGGGATCGACCTCGGACCACCAGGGGCCGAGAAAATTACAGATTTTCGGTATCCGTCACCCAAGGTCATGTAAAAATACAGCACATATCTGGTGTTATCTCGGGTGCTATTACAGATAGCACGATAAATCAAAGTGCATTGTCTGTAGGTAGCCCTGGCGCATGAATCTGTGTAGCGGGAACGACCTCGGACCACCAGGGGCGGAGAAAGCCACCTTCTCATGGGGACGGTCACTCAGGGTCAGGGAAAAACCCAATATATATCTGGTGATATCTCGGGTGCTATTACAGATAGCGCAATAAATCAAAGTGCATTGTCTATAGGAGGCCCTGGCGCATGAATCTGTGCAGCGGGATCGACCTCGGACCACCAGGGGCCGAGAAAACCACCGTCTCATGGTGTCGGACACTCAGGGTCAGGGAAAAATCCAATATGTATCTGGTGATATCTCGGGTGCTATTAGAGATAGCACATTAAATCAAAGTGCATTGCCTGTAGGAGGCTCTTGCGCATCAATCTGTGCAGAAGGAGCGACCTCGGACCACCAGGGGCCGAGAAAACCTCCGTCTCATGGTGCCGGACACTCAGGGTCAGGGAAAAATCCAATATATATCTGGTGATATCTCGGGTGCTATTAGAGATAGCGCAATAAACCAAAGTGAATTATCTGCAGGAGGTCGTGGCGCATGAATCTGTGCTGCGGGAACGACCTCGGATCAGCACTGGCGGAGAAAACCACCGTCCCATGGGGCCGGACACTAAGGAACTGGGAAAAATCCAATATATATCTGGCGATATCTCGGGTGCTATTACAGATAGCGCGATAAATCAAAGTGCATTGTCTGTAGGTAGCCCTGGCGCATGAATCTGTGTAGCGGGAACGACCTCGGTCCACCAGGGGCGGAGAAAGCCACCTTCTCATGGGGACGGACACTCAGGGTCAGGGAAAAATCCAATATATATCTGGTGATATCTCGGGTGCTATTACAGATAGCGCAATAAATCAAAGTGCATTGTCTGTAGGAGGCCCTGGCGCATGTATCTATGCTGCGGGAACGATCTCGGACCACCAGGGGCGAAGAAAACCACCGTCTCATGGGGCCGGACACTCGGGGTCAGGGAAAAATCCAATATGTATCTGGTGATATCTCGGGTACTATTACAGATAGCGCGATAAATCTAAGTGCATTGTCTGCAGGAGGCCCTGGCGCATGAATCTGTGCAGCGGGATCGACCTCGGACCAACAGGAGCCAGGAAAACCACCGTCTCATGGGGCCGGACACTCAGGGTCAGGGAAAAATCCAATATGTATCTGGTGATATCTCGGGTGCTATTAGAGATAGCGCATTAAATCAAAGTGCATTGCCTGTAGGAGCCCCTTAGGCATCAATCTGTGCAGAAGGAACGACCTCGGACCACCAGAGGCCGAGAAAATTACAGATTTTCGGTATCCGTCACACAAGGACATGTAAAAATCCAGCATATATCTGGTGATATCTCGGGTGCTGTTACAGATACCGCAACAAATCAAAGTGCATTGTCTGTAGGAGGCCCTGCCGCATGAATGTGAGCAGCGGGACCGACCTCGGACCGCTAGGGGCCCAGAAAACCACCGACACATGGGGCCGGACACTCAGGGTCAGGGAAAAATCCAATATATATCTAGTGATATCTCGGCTGCTATTAGAGATAGCGCGCTAAATCAAAGTGCATTGTCTGCAGGAGGCGCTGGCGCATGAATCTGTGCAGCGGGATCGACCTCGGACCACCAGGGGCCGAGAAAACCACCGTCTCATGGGGCCGGACACTAAGGAACTGGGAAAAAGCCAATATATATCTAGTGATATCTCGGGTGCTATTAGAGATAGCGCGCTAAATCAAAGTGCATTGTCTGCAGGAGGCCCTGGCGCATGAATCTGTGCAGCGGGATCGACCTCGGACCACCAGGGGCCGAGAAAACCACCGTCTCATGGGGCCGGACACTCAGGGTCAAGGGAAAATCCAATATATATCTGGTGATATCTCGTGTGCTATTAGAAATAGCGCAATAAACCAAAGTGCATTGTCTGCGGGAGGCCCTGGCGCATGCATCTGCACAGCGGGAACGACCTCGGACCACCAGCGGCCGAGAAAACCACCGTCTCATGGGGCCGGACACTCAGGGTCGGGGAAAAATCCAACATATATCTGGTGATATCTCGGGTGCTATTACAGATAGCGCAATAAATCAAAGTGCATTATCTGTAGGAGGCCCTGGCGCATGAATCTGTGCAGCGGGAACGACCTCTGACCACCAGGGGCCGAGAAAACCACAGTCTCATGGGGCCGGACACTCAGGGTCGGGGAAAAATCCAACATATATCTGGTGATATCACGGGTGCTATTACAGATAGCGCAATAAATCAAAGTGCATTATCTGTAGGAGGCCCTGGCGCATGAATCTGTGCAGCGGGAACGACCTCTGACCACCAGGGGCCGAGAAAACCACCGTCTCATGGGGCCGGACACTCTGGGTCGGGGAAAAATCCAATATATATCTGGTGATATCTCGGGTGCTATTAGAGATAGCGCGATAAATCAAAGTGACTTATCTGCAGGAGGCCCTGGCGCATGCATCTGTGCAGCGGGAACGACCTCGGACCACCAGGGGCCGAGAAAACCACAGTCTCATGGGGCCGGACACTCAGGGTCAGGGTAAAATCCAATATATATCTGGTGATATCTCGGGTGCTATTAGAGATAGCGCAATAAACCAAAGTGAATTATCTGCAGGAGGCCCTGGCGCATGAATCTGTGCAGCGGGAACGACCTCGGACCCCCAGGGGCCGAGAAAACCACAGTCTCATGGGGCCGGACACTCAGGGTCGGGGGAAAATCCAATATATATCTGGTGATATCTCGGGTGCTATTACAGATATCTCAATAAATCAGAGTGCATTGCCTGTAGGAGGCCCTGGCGCATGAATCTGTGCAACGGGAACGACCTCGGACCACCAGGGGCCGAGAAAACCACCGTCTCATGGGGCCGGACACTCAGGGTCGGGGAAAAATCCAATATATATCTGGTTATATCTCGAGTGCTATTACAGATAGCGCAATAAATCAAAGTGCATTGTCTGTAGGAGGCCCTGGCGCATGAATCTGTGCGGCGGGAACGACCTCGGACCACCAGGGGCCGAGAAAACCACAGTCTCATGGGGCCGGACACTCAGCGTCAGGGGAAAATCCTATATATATCTGGTGATATCTCGGGTGATATTAGAGATAGCGCAATAAACCAAAGTGAATTATCTGCAGGCGGCCCTGGCGCATGTATCAGTGCAGCGGGAACGACCTCGGACCACCAGGGGCCGAGAAAACCACCGACACATGGGGCCGGACACTCAGGGTCAGGGAAATATCCAATATATATCGGGTGATATCTCGGGTGCTAGTAGAGATAGCGCAATAAACCAAAGTGAATTATCTGCAGGAGGCCCCGGCGCATGAATCTGTGCAGCGGGAACGACCTGGGACCACCAGGGGCCGAGAAAACCACCGTCTCATGGGGCCGGACACTCAGGGTCAGTGAAAAATCAAATATATATCTGGTGATATCTCGGGTGCTATTACAGATAGCGCAATAAATCAAAGTGCATTGTCTGTAGGAGGCCCTGGCGCATGAATCTGTGCGGCGGGAACGACCTCGGACCACCAGGGGCCGAGAAAACCACAGTCTCATGGGGCCGGACACTCAGGGTCAGGGGAAAATCCAATATATATCTGGTGATATCTCGGGTGCTATTAGAGATAGCGCAATAAACCAAAGTGTATTATCTGCAGGAGGCCCCGGCGCATGAATCTGTGCAACGGGAACGACCTCGGACTACCAGGGGCCGAGAAAACCACCGTCTCATGGGGCCGGACACTCAGGGTCAGTGAAAAATCCAATATATATCTGGTTACATCTCGAGTGCTATTACAGATAGCGCAATAAATCAAAGTGCATTGTCTGTAGGAGGACCTTGCGCATGAATCTGTGCAGCGGGAACGAGCTCGGACCACCAGGGGCCGAGAAAACCACCGTCTCATGGGCCCGGACACTCAGGGTCAGGGAAGAATCCAATATATACCTGGTGATATCTCGGGTGCTATTAGAGATAGCGCAATAAATCAAAGTGCATTGTCTGTAGGAGGCCCTGGCTCATGAATCTGTGCAGCGGGAACGACCTCGGAAGACCAGGGGCCGAGAAAACCAGCGTCTCATGGGGCCGGACACTCAGGGTCAGGGAAAAATCCAATATATATCTGGAGATATCTCAGGTGCTATTAGAGATAGCGCGATAAACCAAAGTGAATTGTCTGTAGGAGGCCCGGGCGCATGAATCTGGCCAGCGGGAACGACCTCGGACCACCAGGGGCCGAGAAAATCACCGTCCCGTGGGGCCGGACACTCAGGGTCGGGGAAAAATCCAATATATATCTGGTGATATCTCGCGTGCTAGTAGAGATAGCGCGATAAATCAAAGTGCTTTGTCTGCGGGAGGCCCTGGCGCATGAATCTGTGCAGCGGCAACGACCTCGGACCACCAGGGGCCGAGATAACCACCGACACATGGGGCCGGACACTCAGGGTCGGGGAAAAATCCAATATATATCCGGTGATATCTCGGGTGCTATTAGAGATAGCGCAATAAACCAAAGTTAATTATCTGCAGGAGGCCCTGGCGCATGCATCTGTGCAGCGAGAACGACCTCGGACCACCAGGGGCCGAGAAAACCACCGCCTCATGGGGCCGGACACTCAGGGTCGTGGAAAAATCCAATATATATCCGGTGATATCTCGGGTGCTATTAGAGATAGCGCAATAAGCCAAATTGAATTAACTGCAGTAGGCCCTGGCGCATGAATCTGTGCAGCGGGAACGACCTCGGACCACCAGGGGCCGAGAAAACCACCGTCTCATGGGGCCGGACACTCAGGGTCAGGGAAAAATCCAATATATATCTGGTGATATCTCGGGTGCTATTACAGATGGCGCCATAAATCAAAGTGCATTGTCCGTAGGAGGCCCGGGCGCATGAATCTGGCCAGCGGGAACGACCTCGGACCACCAGGGGCCGAGAAAATCACCGTCCCGTGGGGACGGACACTCAGGGTCGGGGAAAAAACCAATATATATCTGGTGATATCTCGCGTGCTATTACAGATAGCGCAATAAATCAAAGTGCATTGTCTGCGGGAAGCCCTGGCGCATGATTCTGTGCAGCGGGAACGACCTCCGACCACCAGGGGCCGAGAAAATCACGGTCTCATGGGGCCGGACACTCACGGTCAGGGAAAAATCCAATATATATCTGGTGATATCTCGGGTGGTATTACAGATAGCGCACTAAATCAAAGTGCATTGTCTGTAGGAGGCACTGGCGCATGAATCTGGCCAGCGGGAACGACGCCGGACCACCAGGGGCCGAGAAAACCACCGTCTCATGGGGCCGGACACTAAGGGTCAGGGAAAAATCCAATATATATCTGGTGATATCTCGGGCGCTATTAGAGATAGCGGAATAAATCAAAGTGCATTGCCTGTAGGAGGCCCTGGCGCATGAATCTGTGCAGCGGAATCTACCTCGGATCACCAGGGCCCGTGAAAATCACCGACACATGGGGCCGGTCACTCAGGGTCAGGGAAAAATCCAATATATATATGGTGATATCTCGGGTGCTATTAGAGATAGCGCAATAAACCAAAGTGAATTACCTGCAGGAGGCCCTGGCGCATGAATCTGTGCAGCGGGAACGACCTCGGACCACCAGGGGCAGAGAAAACCACCGTCTCATGGGGCCGGACACTGAGGGTCGGGGGAAAATCCAATATATATCTGGTGATATCTCGGGTGCTATTAGAGATAGCGCCATAAATCCAAGTGCATTGTCTGTAGGAGGCCCGGGCGCACGAATCTGTGCAGCGGGAACGACCTCGAGCCACCAGGGGATTAGAAAACCACAATCTCATGGGGCCGGACACTCAGGGTCAGGGGAAAATCCAACATATATCTGGTGATATCTCGGGTGCTATTAGAGATAGCGCAATAAACCAAAGTGTATTATCTGCAGGAGGCCCTGGCGCATGAATCTGGGCAACGGGAACGACCTCGGACCACCAGGGGCCGAGAAAACCACCGTCTCATGGGGCCGGACACTCAGGGTCAGGGAAAAATCAAATATATATCTGCTGATATCTCGGGTGCTCTTACAGATAGCGCACTAAACCAAACTGAATTATCTGCAGGGGGCCCTGGCGCATGAATCTGTGCAGCGGGAACGACCTCGGACCACCAGGGGCCGAGAAAACCACCGACACATGGTGCCGGACACCCAAGGTCATGTAATAATCCAGGATGTATCTGGTGATATCTCGTGTGCTATTACAGATAGCGCAATAAATCAAAGTGCATTATCTGTAGGAGGGCCTGGCGCATGAATCTGTGCAGCGGGATCGACCTCGGACCACCAGGGGCCGATAAAACCACCGACACATGGGGCCGGACACTCAGGGTCAGGGAAAAATCCAATATATATCTGGTGATATCTCGGGTTCTATTACAGATAGAGCGATAAATCAAAGTGCATTGTCTGCAGGAGGCCCTGGCGCATGAATCTGTGCAGCAGCAAGGACCTGGGACCACCAGGGGCCAAGAAAATTACAGATTTTCGGTATCCGTTACCCAAGGTCATGTAAAAATCCAGCATATATCTGGTGATATCTCGGGTGCTATTAGAGATAGCGCAATAAATCCAAGTGCATTGTCTGTAGGAGGCCCGGTCGCATGAATCTGGCAAGCGGGAACGACCTCGGACCACCAGGGGCCGCGAAAACCACAGTCTCATGGGGCTGGACACTCAGGGTCAGGGCAAAATCCAATATATATCTGGTGATTTCTCGGGTGCTATTAGAGATAGCGCAATAATCCAAAGTGAATTAGCTGCAGGAGGCCCTGGCGAATGAATCTGTTCAGCGGGAACGACCTCGGACCACCAGGGGCCGAGAAAACCACCGTCTCATGGGGCCGGACACTCAGGGTCAAGGGAAAATCCAATATATATCTGGTTATATATCGGGTGCTATTAGAGATAGCGCAATAAATCAAAGTGCATCGTCTGTAGGAGGCCCTGGCGCATGAGTCTGTGCAGCGGGAACGACCTCGGACCACCAGGGGCCGAGAAAACCACCGTCTCATGGGGCCGGACACTCAGGGTCAGGGAAAAATCCAACATATATCTGGTGATACCTCGGGTGCTCTTACAGATAGCGCACTAAACCAAAGTGAATTATCTGCAGGAGGCCCTGGCGCATGAATATGTGCAGCGGGATCGACCTCGGACCACCAGGGGCCGAGAAAATCACCGTCTCATGGGGCCGGACTGTCAGGGTCTGGGAAAAATCCAATATATATCTGGTGATACCTCGGGTGCTCTTACAGATAGCGCACTAAACCAAAGTGAATTATCTGCAGGAGGCCCTGGCGCATGAATATGTGCAGCGGGATCGACCTCGGACCACCAGGGGCCGAGAAAATCACCGTCTCATGGGGCCGGACTGTCAGGGACTGGGAAAAATCCAATATATATCTGGTGATACCTCGGGTGCTCTTACAAATAGCGCACTAAACCAAAGTGAATTATCTGCAGGGGGTCCTGGCGCATGAATCTGTGCAGCGGCACCGAACTCGGACCACCAGGGGCCGAGAAAACCATCGACAAATGGGGCCGCACCGTCAGGGTCAGGGAAAAATCCAATATATATCTGGTGATATCTCGGGTGCTATTAGAGTTAGCGCAATAAATCAAAGTGAATTATCTGCAGGAGGCCCTGGCGCATGCATCTGTGCAGCGGGAACGACCTCGGACCACCAGGGGCCGAGAAAACCACCGTCTCATGGGGCCGGACACTCAGGGTCAGGGAAAAATCAAAAATATATCTGGTGATATCTCGGGTGCTATTACAGATGGCGCGATAAATCAAAGTGCATTGTCTGCAGGAGGCCCTGGCGCACGAATGTGTGCAGCAGCAACGACCTCGGACCACCAGGGGCCAAGAAAATTACAGATTTTCGGTATCCGTCACCCAAGGTCATGTGAAAATCTAGCATATATCTGGTGATATCTCGGGTGCTATTATAGATAGCGCAATAAATCAAAGTGAATTATCTGCAGTAGGCCCTGGCGCATGCATCTGTGCAGCGGGAACGACCTCGGACCACCAGAGGCCGAGAAAACCACCGTCTCATGGGGCCGGACACTCAGGGTCAGGGAAAAATCCAATATATATCTGGAGATATCTCGGGTGCTATTAGAGATAGCGCGATAAACCAAAGTGAATTGTCTGTAGGAGGCCCGGGCGCATGAATCTGGCCAGCGGGAACGACCTCGGACCACCAGGGGCCGAGAAAATCACCGTCCCGTGGGGCCGGACACTCAGGGTCGGGGAAAAATCCAATATATATCTGGTGATATCTCGCGTGCTAGTAGAGATAGCGCGATAAATCAAAGTGCTTTGTCTGCGGGAGGCCCTGGCGCATGAATCTGTGCAGCGGCAACGACCTCGGACCACCAGGGGCCGAGATAACCACCGACACATGGGGCCGGACACTCAGGGTCGGGGAAAAATCCAATATATATCCGGTGATATCTCGGGTGCTATTAGAGATAGCGCAATAAACCAAAGTTAATTATCTGCAGGAGGCCCTGGCGCATGCATCTGTGCAGCGAGAACGACCTCGGACCACCAGGGGCCGAGAAAACCACCGCCTCATGGGGCCGGACACTCAGGGTCGTGGAAAAATCCAATATATATCCGGTGATATCTCGGGTGCTATTAGAGATAGCGCAATAAGCCAAATTGAATTAACTGCAGTAGGCCCTGGCGCATGAATCTGTGCAGCGGGAACGACCTCGGACCACCAGGGGCCGAGAAAACCACCGTCTCATGGGGCCGGACACTCAGGGTCAGGGAAAAATCCAATATATATCTGGTGATATCTCGGGTGCTATTACAGATGGCGCCATAAATCAAAGTGCATTGTCCGTAGGAGGCCCGGGCGCATGAATCTGGCCAGCGGGAACGACCTCGGACCACCAGGGGCCGAGAAAATCACCGTCCCGTGGGGACGGACACTCAGGGTCGGGGAAAAAACCAATATATATCTGGTGATATCTCGCGTGCTATTACAGATAGCGCAATAAATCAAAGTGCATTGTCTGCGGGAAGCCCTGGCGCATGATTCTGTGCAGCGGGAACGACCTCCGACCACCAGGGGCCGAGAAAATCACGGTCTCATGGGGCCGGACACTCACGGTCAGGGAAAAATCCAATATATATCTGGTGATATCTCGGGTGCTATTACAGATAGCGCAATAAATCAAAGTGCATTGTCTGTAGGAGGCCCTGGCGCATGAATCTGGGCAGCGGGAACGACCTCGGACCACCAGGGGCCGAGAAAACCACCGTCTCATGGGGCCGGACACTCAGGGTCAGGGGAAAATCCAATATATATCTGGTGATATCTCGGGTGCTATTAGAGATAGCGCCATAAACCAAAGTGAATTATTTGCTGGAGGCCCTGGCGCATGAATCTGTGTAGCGGGAACGACCTCGGACCACCAGGGGCCGAGAAAACCACCGTCTCTTGTGGCCGGACACTCAGGGTCAGGGGAAAATCCAATATATATCTGGTGATATCTCGGGTGGTATTACAGATAGCGCACTAAATCAAAGTGCATTGTCTGTAGGAGGCACTGGCGCATGAATCTGGCCAGCGGGAACGACGCCGGACCACCAGGGGCCGAGAAAACCACCGTCTCATGGGGCCGGACACTAAGGGTCAGGGAAAAATCCAATATATATCTGGTGATATCTCGGGCGCTATTAGAGATAGCGGAATAAATCAAAGTGCATTGCCTGTAGGAGGCCCTGGCGCATGAATCTGTGCAGCGGAATCTACCTCGGATCACCAGGGCCCGTGAAAATCACCGACACATGGGGCCGGTCACTCAGGGTCAGGGGAAAATCCAATATATATCTGGTGATATCTCGGGTGGTATTACAGATAGCGCACTAAATCAAAGTGCATTGTCTGTAGGAGGCCCGGTCGCATGAATCTGGCAAGCGGGAACGACCTCGGACCACCAGGGGCCGAGAAAACCACCGTCTCGTGGGGCCGGACACTGAGGGTCGGGGGAAAATCCAATATATATCTGGTGATATCTCGGGTGCTATTAGAGATAGCGCAATAAATCAAATTGCATTGTCTGCAGGAGGCCCTGGCGCATGAATCTGTGCAGCGGTATCTACCTCGGATCACCAGGGCCCGTGAAAATCACCGACACATGGGGCCGGATACTCAGGGTCGGGGAAAAATCCAATATATATCTGGTGATATCTCGGGTGCTATTACAGATAGCGCAATAAATCAAAGTGCTTTGTCTGTAGGAGGCCCTGGCGCATGAATCTGTGCAGCGGGAACGACCTCGGACCACCAGGGGCCGCGAAAACCACAGTCACATGGGGCTGGACACTCAGGGTCAGGGCAAAATCCAATATATATCTGGTGATTTCTCGGGTGCTATTAGAGATAGCGCAATAATCCAAAGTGAATTAGCTGCAGGAGGCCCTGGCGAATGAATCTGTTCAGCGGGAACGACCTCGGACCACCAGGGGCCGAGAAAACCACCGTCTCATGGGGCCGGACACTCAGGGTCAAGGGAAAATCCAATATATATCTGGTTATATATCGGGTGCTATTAGAGATAGCGCAATAAATCAAAGTGCATCGTCTGTAGGAGGCCCTGGCGCATGAGTCTGTGCAGCGGGAACGACCTCGGACCACCAGGGGCCGAGAAAACCACCGTCTCATGGGGCCGGACACTCAGGGTCAGGGAAAAATCCAACATATATCTGGTGATACCTCGGGTGCTCTTACAGATAGCGCACTAAACCAAAGTGAATTATCTGCAGGAGGCCCTGGCGCATGAATATGTGCAGCGGGATCGACCTCGGACCACCAGGGGCCGAGAAAATCACCGTCTCATGGGGCCGGACTGTCAGGGTCTGGGAAAAATCCAATATATATCTGGTGATACCTCGGGTGCTCTTACAGATAGCGCACTAAACCAAAGTGAATTATCTGCAGGAGGCCCTGGCGCATGAATATGTGCAGCGGGATCGACCTCGGACCACCAGGGGCCGAGAAAATCACCGTCTCATGGGGCCGGACTGTCAGGGACTGGGAAAAATCCAATATATATCTGGTGATACCTCGGGTGCTCTTACAAATAGCGCACTAAACCAAAGTGAATTATCTGCAGGGGGTCCTGGCGCATGAATCTGTGCAGCGGCACCGAACTCGGACCACCAGGGGCCGAGAAAACCATCGACAAATGGGGCCGCACCGTCAGGGTCAGGGAAAAATCCAATATATATCTGGTGATATCTCGGGTGCTATTAGAGTTAGCGCAATAAATCAAAGTGAATTATCTGCAGGAGGTCCTGGCGCATGCATCTGTGCAGCGGGAACGACCTCGGACCACCAGGGGCCGAGAAAACCACCGTCTCATGGGGCCGGACACTCAGGGTCAGGGAAAAATCAAAAATATATCTGGTGATATCTCGGGTGCTATTACAGATGGCGCGATAAATCAAAGTGCATTGTCTGCAGGAGGCCCTGGCGCACGAATGTGTGCAGCAGCAACGACCTCGGACCACCAGGGGCCAAGAAAATTACAGATTTTCGGTATCCGTCACCCAAGGTCATGTGAAAATCTAGCATATATCTGGTGATATCTCGGGTGCTATTATAGATAGCGCAATAAATCAAAGTGAATTATCTGCAGTAGGCCCTGGCGCATGCATCTGTGCAGCGGGAACGACCTCGGACCACCAGAGGCCGAGAAAACCACCGTCTCATGGGGACGGACACTCAGGGTCTGGGGAAAATCCAATATATATCTGGTGATATCTCGGGTGCTATTAGAGATAGCGCAATAAACCAAAGTGCATTGTCTGTAGGGGGCCCTGGCGCGTGAATCTGTGCAGGGGGAACGACCTCGGACCACCAGGGGCCGAGACAACCACCGTCTCATGGGGCCGGACACTCAGGGTCAGGGGAAAATCCAATATATATCTGGTGATATCTCGGGTGCTATTAGAGATAGCGCATTAAACCAAACTGAATTATCTGCAGGAGGCTCTGTCGCATGCATCTGTGCAGCGGGAACGACCTCGGACCACCAGGGAGCCGAGAAAACCACCGTCTCATGGTGCCGGACACTCAGGGTCAGGGAAAAATCAAATATATATCTGGTGATATCTCGTGTGCTATTACAGATAGCGCAATAAATCAAAGTGCATTCTCTGCAGGAGGCCCTTGCGAATGAATCTGTTCAGCGGGAACGACCTCGGATCACCAGGGGCCGAGAAAACCACAGTCTCATGGGGCCGGACACTCAGGGTCAGGGGAAAATCCAATATATATCTGGTGATATCTCGGGTGCTATTACAGATAGCGCAATAAACCAAAGTGAATTATCTGCAGGAGGCCCTGGCGCATGAATCTGCGCAACGGGAACGACCTCGGACCACCAGGGGCCGAGAAAACCACCGTCTCATGGGGCCGGACACTCAGGGTCAGGGAAGAATCCATTATGTATCTGGTGATATCTCGGGTGCTATTACAGATAGCCCAAGAAATCAAAGTGCATTGTCTGTATTAGGCCCCGGCGCATGAATCTGAGCAGCGGGAACGACCTCGGACCACCAGGGGCCAAGAAAATTACAGACTCATGTGGCCGGACTGTCAGGGTCAGGGAAAAATCCAATATATATCTGGTGATATCTCGGGTGCTATTAGAGGTAGCGCAATAAATCAAAGTGCATCGTCTGTAGGAGGCCCTGGCGCATGAATCTGGCCAGCGGGAACGACCTCGGACCACCAGGGGCCGAGAAAACCACCGTCTCATGGGGCCGGACACTGAGGGTCGAGGGAAAATCCAATATATATCTGGTGATATCTCGGGTGCTATTAGAGATAGCGCCATAAATCCAAGTGCATTGTCTGTAGGAGGCCCGGGCGCACGAATCTGTGCAGCGGGAACGACCTCGAGCTACCAGGGGCCTAGAAAACCACAATCTCATGGGGCCGGACACTCAGGGTCAGGGGAAAATCCAACATATATCTGGTGATATCTCGGGTGCTATTAGAGATAGCGCAATAAACCAAAGTGTATTATCTGCAGGAGGCCCTGGCGCATGAATCTGGGCAACGGGAACGACCTCGGACCACCAGGGGCCGAGAAAACCACCGTCTCATGGGGCCGGACACTCAGGGTCAGGGAAAAATCAAATATATATCTGCTGATATCTCGGGTGCTCATACAGATAGCGCACTAAACCAAAGTGAATTATCTGCAGGGGGCCCTGGCGCATGAATCTGGCCAGCGGGAACGACCTCGGACCACCAGGGGCCGAGAAAACCACCGTCTCATGGGGCCGGACACTGAGGGTAGGGGGAAAATCCAATATATATCTGGTGATATCTCGGGTGCTATTAGAGATAGCGCCATAAATCCAAGTGCATTGTCTGTAGGAGGCCCGGGCGCATGGATCTGGCCAGCGGGAACGACCTCCGACCACCAGCGGCCGAGAAAACCACCCTCTCATGGGGCCGCACACTCAGGGTCAGGGAAATATCCAATACATATCTGGTGATATCTCGGGTTCTATTACAGATATCGCGATAAATCACAGTTCATTGTCTGCAGGAGGCCCTGGCGCATGAATCTGTGCAGCAGCAACGACCTCGGACCACCAGGGGCCAAGAAAATTACAGATTTTCGGTATCCATCACCCAAGGTCATGTAAAAATCCAGCATATATCTGGTGATATCTCGGGTGCTATTAGAGATATCGCAATAAATCAAATTGCATTGTCTGCAGGAGGCCTTTGCGCATGAATCTGTGCAGCGGTATCTACCTCGGATCACCAGGGCCCGTGAAAATCACCGACACATGGGGCCGGATACTCAGGGTCGGGGAAAAATCCAATATATATCTGGTGATATCTCGGGTGCTATTACAGATAGCGCAATAAATCAAAGTGCTTTGTCTGTAGGAGGCCCTGGCGCATGAATCTGTGCAGCGGGAACGACCTCGGACCACCAGGGGCCGCGAAAACCACAGTCTCATGGGGCTGGACACTCAGGGTCAGGGAAAAATCCAATATATATCTGGTGATTTCTCGGGTGCTATTAGAGATAGCGCAATAAACCAAAGTGAATTATCTGCAGGAGGCCCTGGCGCATCAATCTGTGCAGCGGGAACGACCTCGCACCACCATGGGCCGAGAAAACCACAGTCTCATGGTGCCGGACACTCAGGGTCAGGGGAAAATCCAATATATATCTGGTGATATCTCGGGTGCTATTAGAGATAGCGCAATAATCCAAAGTGAATTATCTGCAGGAGGCCCTGGCGAATGAATCTGTTCAGCGGGAACGACCTCGGACCACCAGGGGCCGAGAATACCACCGTCTCATGGGGCCGGACACTCAGGGTCAAGGGAAAATCCAATATATATCTGGTGATATCTCGGGTGCTATTACAGATAGCGCAATAAACCAAAGTGAATTATCTGCAGGAGGCCCTGGCGCATGAATCTGCGCAACGGGAACGACCTCGGACCACCAGGGGCCGAGAAAACCACCGTCTCATGGGGCCGGACACTCAGGGTCAGGCAAAAATCCAATATATATCTCATGATATCTCGGGTTCTATTACAGATAGCGCGATAAATCAAAGTGCATTGTCTGTATTAGGCCCTGGCGCATGAATCTGTGCAGCGGGAACGACCTCGGACCACCAGGGGCCGAGAAAACCACCGTCTCATGGGGCCGGAAACTCAGGTTCAGGGAAGAATCCAATATATACCTGGTGATATCTCGGGTTCCATTAGATACAGCGCAATAAACCAAAGTGTATTATCTGCAGGACGCCCTGGCGCATGCATATGTGCAGCGGGAACGACCTCGCACCACCAGGGGCCGAGAAAACCACCGTCTCATGGGGCCGGACACTCAGCGTCAGGGAGGAATCCAATATATATCTGGTGATATCTCGGGTGCCATTAGATACAGCGCAATAAACCAAAGTGAATTATCTGCAGGAGGCCCTGGCGCATGAATCTGTGCAGCGGGAACGACCTCGGACCACCAGGGGCCGAGAAAACCACCGTCTCATGGGGCCGGACACTCAGGGTCAGGGAAAAATCCAACATGTATCTGGTGATACCTCGGGTGCTCTTACAGATAGCGCACTAAACCAAAGTGAATTATCTGCAGGAGGCCCTGGCGCATGAATATGTGCAGCGGGATCGACCTCGGACCACCAGGTGCCGAGAAAATCACCGTCTCATGGGGCCGGACTGTCAGGGTCTGGGAAAAATCCAATATATATCTGGTGATACCTCGGGTGCTCTTACAGATAGCGCACTAAACCAAAGTGAATTATCTGCAGGATGCCCTGGCGCATGAATATGTGCAGCGGGATCGACCTCGGACCACCAGGGGCCGAGAAAATCACCGTCTCATGGGGCCGGACTGTCAGGGTCTGGGAAAAATCCAATATATATCTGGTGATACCTCGGGTGCTCTTACAAATAGCGCACTAAACCAAAGTGAATTATCTGCAGGGTGTCCTGGCGCATGAATCTGTGCAGCGGCACTGACCTCGGACCACCAGGGGCCGAGAAAACCACAGTCTCATGGGGCCGGACATTCAGGGTCAGGGGTAAATCCAATATATATCTGGTGATATCTCGGGTGCTATTAGAGATAGCGCAATAAACCAAAGTGATTTATCTGAAGGAGGCCCTGGCGCATGAATCTGTGCTGCGGGAACGACCTCGGATCACCAGGGTCCGAGAAAATCACCGTGTCATGTGGCCGGACTGTCAGCAGCAGAGAAAAATCCAATATATATCTGGTGATATCTCGGGTGCTATTAGGGATAGCGAAATAAACCAAAGTGCATTGTCTGTAGGGGGCTCTGGCGCATGAATCTGTGCAGGGGCAACGACCTCGGACAACCAGGGGCCGAGAAAGCCACAGTCTCATGGGGCTGGACACTCAGGGATAGGGAAAAATCCAATATATATCTGGTTATAACTCGGGTGCTATTACAGATAGTACAATAAATCAAAGTGCACTGTCTGTAGGAGGCCCTGGCGCATGAATCTGTGCAGCGGGATCGACCTCGGACCACGAGGGACCGAGAAAACCATCGACAAATGGGGCCGCACCGTCAGGGTCAGGGAAAAATCCAATATATATCTGGTGATATCTCGGGTGCTATTAGAGTTAGCGCAATAAATCAAAGTGAATTATCTGCAGGAGGCCCTGGCGCATGCATCTGTGCAGCGGGAACGACCTCGGACCAACAGGGGCCGAGAAAACCACCGTCTCATGGGGCCGGACACTCAGGGTCAGGGAAAAATCAAAAATATATCTGGTGATATCTCGGGTGCTATTACAGATGGCGCGATAAATCAAAGTGCATTGTCTGCAGGAGGCCCTGGCGCACGAATGTGTGCAGCAGCAACGACCTCGGACCACCAGGGGCCAAGAAAATTACAGATTTTCGGTATCCGTCACCCAAGGTCATGTGAAAATCTAGCATATATCTGGTGATATCTCGGGTGCTATTATAGATAGCGCAATAAATCAAAGTGAATTATCTGCAGTAGGCCCTGGCGCATGCATCTGTCCAGCGGGAACGACCTCGGACCACCAGAGGCCGAGAAAACCACCGTCTCATGGGGACGGACACTCAGGGTCTGGGGAAAATCCAATATATATCTGGTGATATCTCGGGTGCTATTAGAGATAGCGCAATAAACCAAAGTGCATTGTCTGTAGGGGGCTCTGGCGCATGAATCTGTGCAGGGGCAACGACCTCGGACCACCAGGGGCCGAGAAAACCACCGACACATGGGGCCGGACTCAAAGTGCATTATCTGCAGGACGCCCTGGCGCATGCATATGTGCAGCGGGAACGACCTCGCACCACCAGGGGCCGAGAAAACCACCGTCTCATGGGGCCGGACACTCAGCGTCAGGGAGGAATCCAATATATATCTGGTGATATCTCGGGTGCCATTAGATACAGCGCAATAAACCAAAGTGAATTATCTGCAGGAGGCCCTGGCGCATGAATCTGTGCAGCGGGAACGACCTCGGACCACCAGGGGCCGAGAAAACCACCGTCTCATGGGGCCGGACACTCAGGGTCAGGGAAAAATCCAACATGTATCTGGTGATACCTCGGGTGCTCTTACAGATAGCGCACTAAACCAAAGTGAATTATCTGCAGGAGGCCCTGTCGCATGAATATGTGCAGCGGGATCGACCTCGGACCACCAGGTGCCGAGAAAATCACCGTCTCATGGGGCCGGACTGTCAGGGTCTGGGAAAAATCCAATATATATCTGGTGATACCTCGGGTGCTCTTACAGATAGCGCACTAAACCAAAGTGAGTTATCTGCAGGATGCCCTGGCGCATGAATATGTGCAGCGGGATCGTCCTCGGACCACCAGGGGCCGAGAAAATCACCGTCTCATGGGGCCGGACTGTCAGGGTCTGGGAAAAATCCAATATATATCTGGTGATACCTCGGGTGCTCTTACAAATAGCGCACTAAACCAAAGTGAATTATCTGCAGGGGGTCCTGGCGCATGAATCTGTGCAGCGGCACTGACCTCGGACCACCAGGGGCCGAGAAAACCACAGTCTCATGGGGCCGGACATTCAGGGTCAGGGGTAAATCCAATATATATCTGGTGATATCTCGGGTGCTATTAGAGATAGCGCAATAAACCAAAGTGATTTATCTGAAGGAGGCCCTGGCGCATGAATCTGTGCTGCGGGAACGACCTCGGATCACCAGGGTCCGAGAAAATCACCGTGTCATGTGGCCGGACTGTCAGCAGCAGGGAAAAATCCAATATATATCTGGTGATATCTCGGGTGCTATTAGGGATAGCGAAATAAATCAAAGTGCATGGTCTGCAGGAGGCCCTGGCGAATGAATCTGTGCAGCGGGAACGACCTCGGACAACCAGGGGCCGAGAAAGCCACAGTCTCATGGGGCTGGACACTCAGGGATAGGGAAAAATCCAATATATATCTGGTGATAACTCGGGTGCTATTACAGATAGTACAATAAATCAAAGTGCACTGTCTGTAGGAGGCCCTGGCGCATGAATCTGTGCAGCGGGATCGACCTCGGACCACGAGGGACCGAGAAAACCATCGACAAATGGGGCCGCACCGTCAGGGTCAGGGAAAAATCCAATATATATCTGGTGATATCTCGGGTGCTATTAGAGTTAGCGCAATAAATCAAAGTGAATTATCTGCAGGAGGCCCTGGCGCATGCATCTGTGCAGCGGGAACGACCTCGGACCAACAGGGGCCGAGAAAACCACCGTCTCATGGGGCCGGACACTCAGGGTCAGGGAAAAATCAAAAATATATCTGGTGATATCTCGGGTGCTATTACAGATGGCGCGATAAATCAAAGTGCATTGTCTGCAGGAGGCCCTGGCGCACGAATGTGTGCAGCAGCAACGACCTCGGACCACCAGGGGCCAAGAAAATTACAGATTTTCGGTATCCGTCACCCAAGGTCATGTGAAAATCTAGCATATATCTGGTGATATCTCGGGTGCTATTATAGATAGCGCAATAAATCAAAGTGAATTATCTGCAGTAGGCCCTGGCGCATGCATCTGTGCAGCGGGAACGACCTCGGACCACCAGAGGCCGAGAAAACCACCGTCTCATGGGGACGGACACTCAGGGTCTGGGGAAAATCCAATATATATCTGGTGATATCTCGGGTGCTATTAGAGATAGCGCAATAAACCAAAGTGCATTGTCTGTAGGGGGCCCTGGCGCATGA
Organism: Nomia melanderi; assembly: GCF_051020985.1. Classification (NCBI taxonomy): domain Eukaryota; kingdom Metazoa; phylum Arthropoda; class Insecta; order Hymenoptera; family Halictidae; genus Nomia; species Nomia melanderi. The sequence goes on along the minus strand of NW_027475166.1, from coordinate 407,837 downwards.
ATCTGTGCAGGGGGAACGACCTCGGACCACCAGGGGCCGAGACAACCACCGTCTCATGGGGCCGGACACTCAGGGTCAGGGGAAAATCCAATATATATCTGGTGATATCTCGGGTGCTATTAGAGATAGCGCAATAGACCGAAGTGAATTATCTGCAGGAGGCCCTGGCGCATGCACCTGTACAGCGGGAACGACCTCGGACCACCAGGGGGCCGAGAAAACCACCGTCTCATGGTGCCGGACACTCAGGGTCAGGGAAAAATCAAATATATATCTGGTGATATCTCGTGTGCTATTACAGATAGCGCAATAAATCAAAGTGCATTCTCTGCAGGAGGCCCTTGCGAATGAATCTGTTCAGCGGGAACGACCTCGGATCACCAGGGGCCGAGAAAACCACCGACACATGGGGCCGGACACTCAGGGTCAGGGAAAAATCCAATATATATCTGGTGATATCTCGGGTGCTATTAGAGATAGCGCAATAAATCAAAGTGCATTGTCTGCAGGAGGCCCTAGCGCATGAATCTGTGCAGCGGGAACGACCTCGGACCACCAGGGGCCGAGAAAACCACAGTCTCATGGGGCCGGACACTCAGGGTCAGGGGAAAATCCAATATATATCTGGTGATATCTCGGGTGCTATTACAGATAGCGCAATAAACCAAAGTCAATTATCTGCAGGAGGCCCTGGCGAATGAATCTGTGCAGCGGGAACGACCTCGGATCACCAGGGGCCGAGGAAACCACCGTTTCATGGTGCCGGACACTCAGGGTCAGGGCAAAATCCAATATATACCTGGTGATATCTCGGGTGCTATTACAGGTAGCGCAATAAATCAATGTGCATTGTCTGTAGGAGGCCCAGGCGAATGAATGTGTGCAGCGGGAACGACCTCGGATCACCAGGGGCCGAGGAAACCACCGTTTCATGGTGCCGGACACTCAGGGTCAGGGCAAAATCCAATATATACCTGGTGATATCTCGGGTGCTATTACAGATAGCGCAATAAGTCAAAGTGCATTGTCTGTAGGAGGCCCAGGCGAATGAATCTGGGCAACGGGAACGACCTCGGACCACCAGGGGCCGAGAAAACCACCGTCTCATGGGGACGGACACTCAGGGTCATTGAAAAATCCAATATATATCTGGTTATATCTCGAGTGCTATTACAGATAGCGCAATAAATCAAAGTGCATTGTCTGTAGGAGGCCCTGGCGCGTGAATCTGTGCAGCGGGAACGACCTCGGACCGCCAGGGGCCGAGAAAACCACAGTCTCATGGGGACGGACACTCAGGTTCAGGGTAAAATCCAATATATATCTGGTGATATCCCGGGTGCTATTAGAGATAGCGCAATAAACCAAAGTGCATTGTCTGTAGGAGGCCCTGGCGCATGAATCTGTGTAGCGGGAACGACCTCGGACCACCCGGGGCCGAGAAAACCACAGTCTCATGGGGCCGGACACTCAGGGTCAGGGTAAAATCTAATATATATCTGGTGATATCTCGGGGGCTATTAGAGATAGCGCAATAAGCCAAAGTGAATTATCTGCTGCAGGCCCTGGCGCATGAATCTGTGCAGCGGGAACGACCTCGGACCCCCAGCGGCCGAGAAAACCACCGTCTCATGGGGCCGGACACTCAGGGTCAGTGAAAAATCCAATATATATCTGGTGATATCTCGGGTGCTATTACAGATAGCGCAATAAATCAAAGTGCATTGTCTGTAGGAGGCCCTGTCGCATGAATCTGTGCAGCGGGAACGACCACGGACCACCAGGGGCCGCGAAAACCACCGTCTCATGGGGCCGGACACTCAGGGTCATTGAAAAATCCAATATATATCTGGTTATATCTCGAGTGCTATTACAGATAGCGCAATAAATCAAAGTGCATTGTCTGTAGGAGGCCCTGGCGCGTGAATCTGTGCAGCGGGAACGACCTCGGACCGCCAGGGGCCGAGAAAACCACAGTCTCATGGGGACGGACACTCAGGTTCAGGGTAAAATCCAATATATATCTGGTGATATCCCGGGTGCTATTAGAGATAGCGCAATAAACCAAAGTGCATTGTCTGTAGGAGGCCCTGGCGCATGAATCTGTGCAGCGGGAACGACCTCGGACCACCCGGGGCCGAGAAAACCACAGTCTCATGGGGCCGGACACTCAGGGTCAGGGTAAAATCCAATATATATCTGGTGATATCTCGGGGGCTATTAGAGATAGCGCAATAAACCAAAGTGAATTATCTGCAGGAGGCCCTGGCGCATGAATCTGTGCAGCGGGAACGACCTCGGACCCCCAGGGGCCGAGACAACAACCGTCTCATGGGGCCGGACCCTCAGGGTCAGGGAAAAATCCATTATATATCTGGTGATATCTCGGGTTATATTACAGATTGCACAATAAATAAAAGTGCATTGTCTGTAGGAGGCCCTGGCGCATGAATCTGTGCAGCGGGAACGGCCTCGGACCACCAGGGGCCGAGAAAACCACCGTCTCATAGGGCCGGACACTCAGGGTCAGGGAAGAATCCATTATATATCTGGTGATATCTCGGGTGCTATTACAGATAGCCCAAGAAATCAAAGTGCATTGTCTGTATTAGGCCCCGGCGCATGAATCTGTGCAGCGGGAACGACCTCGGACCACCAGGGGCCGAGAAAACCACCGTCTCATGGGGCCGGACACTCAGGGTCAGTGAAAAATCCAATACATATCTGGTGATATCTCGGGTGCTATTACAGGTAGCGCAATAAACCAAAGTGAATTATCTGCAGGAGGCCCTAGCGCATGAATCTGTGCTGCGGGAACGACCTCGGACCACCGGGGGCCGAGAAAACCACAGTCTCATGGGGCCGGACACTCAGGGTCAGGGGAATATCCAATATATATCTGGTGCAGCGGGAACGACCTCGGACCACCAGGGGCCGAGGAAACCACCGCTTCATGGTGCCGGACACTCAGGGTCAGGGCAAAATCCAATATATACCTGGTGATATCTCGGGTGCTATTACAGATAGCGCAATAAATCAAAGTGCATTGTCTGTAGGAGGCCCAGGCGAATGAATTTGTGCAGCGGGAACGACCTCGGATCACCAGGGGCCGAGGAAACCACCGTTTCATGGTGCCGGACACTCAGGGTCAGGGCAAAATCCAATATATACCTGGTGATATCTCGGGTGCTATTACAGATAGCGCAATAAATCAAAGTGCATTGTCTGTAGGAGGCCCAGGCGAATGAATCTGGGCAACGGGAACGACCTCGGACCACCAGGGGCCGAGAAAACCACCGTCTCATGGGGACGGACACTCAGGGTCATTGAAAAATCCAATATATATCTGGTTATATCTCGAGTGCTATTACAGATAGCGCAATAAATCAAAGTGCATTGTCTGTAGGAGGCCCTGGCGCGTGAATCTGTGCAGCGGGAACGACCTCGGACCGCCAGGGGCCGAGAAAACCACAGTCTCATGGGGACGGACACTCAGGTTCAGGGGAAAATCCAATATATATCTGGTGATATCCCGGGTGCTATTAGAGATAGCGCAATAAACCAAAGTGCATTGTCTGTAGGAGGCCCTGGCGCATGAATCTGTGTAGCGGGAACGACCTCGGACCACCCGGGGCCGAGAAAACCACAGTCTCATGGGGCCGGACACTCAGGGTCAGGGTAAAATCCAATATATATCTGGTGATATCTCGGGGGCTATTAGAGATAGCGCAATAAACCAAAGTGAATTATCTGCTGCAGGTCCTGGCGCATGAATCTGTGCAGCGGGAACGACCTCGGACCCCCAGGGGCCGAGAAAACCACCGTCTCATGGGGCCGGACACTCAGGGTCAGTGAAAAATCCAATATATATCTGGTGATATCTCGGGTGCTATTAGAGATAGCGCAATAAACCAAAGTGAATTATCTGCAGGGGCCCCTGGCGCATGAATCTGTGCAGCGGGAACGACCTCGGACCCTCAGGGGTCGAGACAACAACCGTCTCATGGGGCCGGACACTCAGGGTCAGTGAAAGATCCAAAATATATCTGGTGATATCTCGGGTGCTATTACATATAGCGCAATAAATAAAAGTGCATTGTCTGTAGGAGGCCCTGTCGCATGAATCTGTGCAGCGGGAGCGACCTCGGACCACCAGCGGCCGAGAAAACCACAGTCTCATGGGGCCGGACACTCAGGGTCAGGGTAAAATCCAATATATATCTGGTGATATCTCGGGTGCTATTAGAGATAGCCCAATAAACCAAAGTGAATTATCTGCAGGAGGCCCTGGCGCATGAATCTGTGCAGCGGGAACGACCTCGGACCCCCAGGGGCCGAGACAACAACCGTCTCATGGGGCCGGACCCTCAGGGTCAGGGAAAAATCCAATATATATCTGGTGATATCTCGGGTTATATTACAGATTGCACAATAAATCAAAGTGAATTATCTGTAGGAGGCCCTGGCGCATGAATCTGTGCAGCGGGAACGGCCTCGGTCCACCAGGGGCCGAGAAAACCACCGTCTCATGGTGCAAGACTGTCAGGGTCAGGGAAAAATCCAATATAAATCTGGTGATATCTCGGGTGCTATTACAGATAGCCCAAGAAGTCAAAGTGCATTGTCTGTATTAGGCCCCGGCGCATGAATCTGTGCAGCGGGAACGACCTCGGAACACCAGGGGCCGAGAAAACCACCGTCTCATGGGGCCGGACACTCAGGGTCAGTGAAAAATACAATATATATCTGGTGATATCTCGGGTGCTATTACAGATAGCGCAATAAACCAAAGTGAATTATCTGCAGGAGGCCCTGGCGCATGAATCTGTGCAGCGGGAACGACCTCGGACCACCAGGGGCCGAGACAACAACCGTCTCATGGGGCCGGACACTCAGGGTCAGGGAAAAATCCAATATATATCTGGTGATATCTCGGGTTATATTACAGATTGCACAATAAATCAAAGTGCATTGTCTGTAGGAGGCCCTGGCGCATGAATCTGTGTAGCGGGAACGACCTCGGACCACCCGGGGCCGAGAAAACCACAGTCTCATGGGGCCGGACACTCAGGGTCAGGGTAAAATCCAATTTATATCTGGTGATATCTCGGGGGCTATTAGAGATAGCGCAATAAACCAAAGTGAATTATCTGCTGCAGGCCCTGGCGCATGAATCTGTGCAGCGGGAACGACCTCGGACCCCCAGGGGCCGAGAAAACCACCGTCTCATGGGGCCGGACACTCAGGGTCAGTGAAAAATCCAATATATATCTGGTGATATCTCGGGTGCTATTACAGATAGCGCAATAAATCAAAGTGCATTGTCTGTAGGAGGCCCTGTCGCATGAATCTGTGCAGCGGGAGCGACCTCGGACAACCAGGGGCCGAGAAAACCACAGTCTCATGGGGCCGGACACTCAGGGTCATGGTAAAATCCAATATATATCTGGTGATATCTCGGGTGCTATTAGAGATAGCGCAATAAACCAAAGTGAATTATCTGCAGGAGGCCCTGGCACATGAATCTGTGCAGCGGGAACGACCTCGGACCCTCAGGGGCCGAGACAACAACCGTCTCATGGGGCCGGACACTCAGGGTCAGGGAAGAATCCATTATATATCTGGTGATATCTCGGGTGCTATTACAGATAGCCCAAGAAGTCAAAGTGCATTGTCTGTATTAGGCCCCGGCGCATGAATCTGTGCAGCGGGAACGACCTCGGACCACCAGGGGCCGAGAAAACCACCGTCTCATGGGGCCGGACACTCAGGGTCAGTGAAAAATACAATATATATCTGGTGATATCTCGGGTGCTATTACAGATAGCGCAATAAACCAAAGTGAATTATCTGCAGGAGGCCCTGGCGCATGAATCTGTGCAGCGGGAACGACCTCGGACCACCAGGGGCCGAGACAACAACCGTCTCATGGGGCCGGACACTCAGGGTCAGGGAAAAATCCAATATATATCTGGTGATATTTCGGGTGCTGTTAGAGATAGCGCAATAAAACAAAGTGTATTATCTGCAGGAGGCCCTGGCGCATGAATTTGTGCAACGGGAACGACCTCGGACCACCAGGGGCCAAGAAAACCACCGTCTCATGGGGCCGGACACTCAGGGTCAGTGAAAAATCCAATATATATCTTGTTATATCTCGAGTGCTATTACAGATAGCGCAATAAATCAAAGTGCATTGTCTGTAGGAGGCCCTTGCGCATGAATCTGTGCAGCGGGAACTACCTCGGACCACCAGGGGCCGAGAAAACCACAGTCTCATGGGGCCGGACACTCAGGGTCAGGGTAAAATCCAATATATATCTGGTGATATCTCGGGTGCTATTAGAGATAGCGCAATAAACCAAAGTGCATTGTCTGCAGGAGGCCCTAGCGCATGAATCTGTGCAGCGAGATCGATCTCTGACCACCAGGCGCCGAGAAAACCACCGAGGCATGGGGCCGGGCACTCAGGGTCAGGGAAAAATCCAATATATATCTGGTGATATCTCGGGTTCTATTACAGATAGTGCGATAAATCAAAGTGCATTGTCTGTAGGAGGCCCTGGCGCGTGAATCTGTGCAGCGGGAACGACCTCGGACCACCAGGGGCCGAGAAAACCACAGTCTCACGGGGCCGGACACTCAGGGTCAGGGGAAAATCCAATATATATCTGGTGATATCTCGGGTGCTATTAGAGATAGCGCAATAAACCAAAGTGTATTATCTGCAGGAGGCCCTGCCGCATGAATCTAGGCAACGGGAACGACCTCGGACCACCAGGGGCCGAGAAAACCACCGTCTCATGGGGCCGGACACTCAGGGTCATTGAAAAATCCAATATACATCTGGTTATATCTCGAGTGCTATTATAGATAGCGCAATAAATCAAAGTGCATTGTCTGTAGGAGGCCCTGGCGCGTGAATCTGTGCAGCGGGAACGACCTCGGACCGCCAGGGGCCGAGAAAACCACAGTCTCATGGGGACGGACACTCAGGTTCAGGGTAAAATCCAATATATATCTGGTGATATCCCGGGTGCTATTAGAGATAGCGCAATAAACCAAAGTGCATTGTCTGTAGGAGGCCCTGGCGCATGAATCTGTGCAGCGGGAACGACCTCGGACCACCCGGGGCCGAGAAAACCACAGTCACATGGGGCCGGACACTCAGGGTCAGGGTAAAATCCAATATATATCTGGTGATATCTCGGGGGCTATTAGAGATAGCGCAATAAACCAAAGTGAATTATCTGCAGGAGGCCCTGGCGCATGAATCTGTGCAGCGGGAACGACCTCGGACCCCCAGGGGCCGAGACAACAACCGTCTCATGGGGCCGGACCCTCAGGGTCAGGGAAAAATCCATTATATATCTGGTGATATCTCGGGTGCTATTACAGATAGCCCAAGAAATCAAAGTGCATTGTCTGTATTAGGCCCCGGCGCATGAATCTGTGCAGCGGGAACGACCTCGGACCACCAGGGGCCGAGAAAACCACCGTCTCATGGGGCCGGACACTCAGGGTCAGTGAAAAATCCAATATATATCTGGTGATATCTCGGGTGCTATTACAGGTAGCGCAATAAACCAAAGTGAATTATCTGCAGGAGGCCCTAGCGCATGAATCTGTGCTGCGGGAACGACCTCGGACCACCGGGGGCCGAGAAAACCACAGTCTCATGGGGCCGGACACTCAGGGTCAGGGGAATATCCAATATATATCTGGTGCAGCGGGAACGACCTCGGACCACCAGGGGCCGAGGAAACCACCGTTTCATGGTGCCGGACACTCAGGGTCAGGGCAAAATCCAATATATACCTGGTGATATCTCGGGTGCTATTACAGATAGCGCAATAAATCAAAGTGCATTGTCTGTAGGAGGCCCAGGCGAATGAATCTGGGCAACGGGAACGACCTCGGACCACCAGGGGCCGAGAAAACCACCGTCTCATGGGGACGGACACTCAGGGTCATTGAAAAATCCAATATATATCTGTTTATATCTCGAGTGCTATTACAGATAGCGCAATAAACCAAAGTGAATTATCTGCAGGGGCCCCTGGCGCATGAATCTGTGCAGCGGGAACGACCTCGGACCCTCAGGGGCCGAGACAACAACCGTCTCATGGGGCCGGACACTCAGGGACAGTGAAAGATCCAAAATATATCTGGTGATATCTCGGGTGCTATTACATATAGCGCAGTAAATAAAAGTGCATTGTCTGTAGGAGGCCCTGTCGCATGAATCTGTGCAGCGGGAGCGACCTCGGACCACCAGCGGCCGAGAAAACCACAGTCTCATGGGGCCGGACACTCAGGGTCAGGGTAAAATCCAATATATATCTGGTGATATCTCGGGTGCTATTAGAGATAGCCCAATAAACCAAAGTGAATTATCTGCAGGAGGCCCTGGCGCATGAATCTGTGCAGCGGGAACGACCTCGGACCCCCAGGGGCCGAGACAACAACCGTCTCATGGGGCCGGACCCTCAGGGTCAGGGAAAAATCCAATATATATCTGGTGATATCTCGGGTTATATTACAGATTGCACAATAAATCAAAGTGAATTATCTGTAGGAGGCCCTGGCGCATGAATCTGTGCAGCGGGAACGGCCTCGGTCCACCAGGGGCCGAGAAAACCACCGTCTCATGGTGCAAGACTGTCAGGGTCAGGGAAAAATCCAATATAAATCTGGTGATATCTCGGGTGCTATTACAGATAGCCCAAGAAGTCAAAGTGCATTGTCTGTATTAGGCCCCGGCGCATGAATCTGTGCAGCGGGAACGACCTCGGAACACCAGGGGCCGAGAAAACCACCGTCTCATGGGGCCGGACACTCAGGGTCAGTGAAAAATACAATATATATCTGGTGATATCTCGGGTGCTATTACAGATAGCGCAATAAACCAAAGTGAATTATCTGCAGGAGGCCCTGGCGCATGAATCTGTGCAGCGGGAACGACCTCGGACCACCAGGGGCCGAGACAACAACCGTCTCATGGGGCCGGACACTCAGGGTCAGGGAAAAATCCAATATATATCTGGTGATATCTCGGGTTATATTACAGATTGCACAATAAATCAAAGTGCATTGTCTGTAGGAGGCCCTGGCGCATGAATCTGTGTAGCGGGAACGACCTCGGACCACCCGGGGCCGAGAAAACCACAGTCTCATGGGGCCGGACACTCAGGGTCAGGGTAAAATCCAATTTATATCTGGTGATATCTCGGGGGCTATTAGAGATAGCGCAATAAACCAAAGTGAATTATCTGCTGCAGGCCCTGGCGCATGAATCTGTGCAGCGGGAACGACCTCGGACCCCCAGGGGCCGAGAAAACCACCGTCTCATGGGGCCGGACACTCAGGGTCAGTGAAAAATCCAATATATATCTGGTGATATCTCGGGTGCTATTACAGATAGCGCAATAAATCAAAGTGCATTGTCTGTAGGAGGCCCTGTCGCATGAATCTGTGCAGCGGGAGCGACCTCGGACAACCAGGGGCCGAGAAAACCACAGTCTCATGGGGCCGGACACTCAGGGTCATGGTAAAATCCAATATATATCTGGTGATATCTCGGGTGCTATTAGAGATAGCGCAATAAACCAAAGTGAATTATCTGCAGGAGGCCCTGGCACATGAATCTGTGCAGCGGGAACGACCTCGGACCCTCAGGGGCCGAGACAACAACCGTCTCATGGGGCCGGACACTCAGGGTCAGGGAAGAATCCATTATATATCTGGTGATATCTCGGGTGCTATTACAGATAGCCCAAGAAGTCAAAGTGCATTGTCTGTATTAGGCCCCGGCGCATGAATCTGTGCAGCGGGAACGACCTCGGACCACCAGGGGCCGAGAAAACCACCGTCTCATGGGGCCGGACACTCAGGGTCAGTGAAAAATACAATATATATCTGGTGATATCTCGGGTGCTATTACAGATAGCGCAATAAACCAAAGTGAATTATCTGCAGGAGGCCCTGGCGCATGAATCTGTGCAGCGGGAACGACCTCGGACCACCAGGGGCCGAGACAACAACCGTCTCATGGGGCCGGACACTCAGGGTCAGGGAAAAATCCAATATATATCTGGTGATATTTCGGGTGCTGTTAGAGATAGCGCAATAAAACAAAGTGTATTATCTGCAGGAGGCCCTGGCGCATGAATTTGTGCAACGGGAACGACCTCGGACCACCAGGGGCCAAGAAAACCACCGTCTCATGGGGCCGGACACTCAGGGTCAGTGAAAAATCCAATATATATCTTGTTATATCTCGAGTGCTATTACAGATAGCGCAATAAATCAAAGTGCATTGTCTGTAGGAGGCCCTTGCGCATGAATCTGTGCAGCGGGAACTACCTCGGACCACCAGGGGCCGAGAAAACCACAGTCTCATGGGGCCGGACACTCAGGGTCAGGGTAAAATCCAATATATATCTGGTGATATCTCGGGTGCTATTAGAGATAGCGCAATAAACCAAAGTGCATTGTCTGCAGGAGGCCCTAGCGCATGAATCTGTGCAGCGAGATCGATCTCTGACCACCAGGCGCCGAGAAAACCACCGAGGCATGGGGCCGGGCACTCAGGGTCAGGGAAAAATCCAATATATATCTGGTGATATCTCGGGTTCTATTACAGATAGTGCGATAAATCAAAGTGCATTGTCTGTAGGAGGCCCTGGCGCGTGAATCTGTGCAGCGGGAACGACCTCGGACCACCAGGGGCCGAGAAAACCACAGTCTCACGGGGCCGGACACTCAGGGTCAGGGGAAAATCCAATATATATCTGGTGATATCTCGGGTGCTATTAGAGATAGCGCAATAAACCAAAGTGTATTATCTGCAGGAGGCCCTGCCGCATGAATCTAGGCAACGGGAACGACCTCGGACCACCAGGGGCCGAGAAAACCACCGTCTCATGGGGCCGGACACTCAGGGTCATTGAAAAATCCAATATACATCTGGTTATATCTCGAGTGCTATTATAGATAGCGCAATAAATCAAAGTGCATTGTCTGTAGGAGGCCCTGGCGCGTGAATCTGTGCAGCGGGAACGACCTCGGACCGCCAGGGGCCGAGAAAACCACAGTCTCATGGGGACGGACACTCAGGTTCAGGGTAAAATCCAATATATATCTGGTGATATCCCGGGTGCTATTAGAGATAGCGCAATAAACCAAAGTGCATTGTCTGTAGGAGGCCCTGGCGCATGAATCTGTGCAGCGGGAACGACCTCGGACCACCCGGGGCCGAGAAAACCACAGTCACATGGGGCCGGACACTCAGGGTCAGGGTAAAATCCAATATATATCTGGTGATATCTCGGGGGCTATTAGAGATAGCGCAATAAACCAAAGTGAATTATCTGCAGGAGGCCCTGGCGCATGAATCTGTGCAGCGGGAACGACCTCGGACCCCCAGGGGCCGAGACAACAACCGTCTCATGGGGCCGGACCCTCAGGGTCAGGGAAAAATCCATTATATATCTGGTGATATCTCGGGTGCTATTACAGATAGCCCAAGAAATCAAAGTGCATTGTCTGTATTAGGCCCCGGCGCATGAATCTGTGCAGCGGGAACGACCTCGGACCACCAGGGGCCGAGAAAACCACCGTCTCATGGGGCCGGACACTCAGGGTCAGTGAAAAATCCAATATATATCTGGTGATATCTCGGGTGCTATTACAGGTAGCGCAATAAACCAAAGTGAATTATCTGCAGGAGGCCCTAGCGCATGAATCTGTGCTGCGGGAACGACCTCGGACCACCGGGGGCCGAGAAAACCACAGTCTCATGGGGCCGGACACTCAGGGTCAGGGGAATATCCAATATATATCTGGTGCAGCGGGAACGACCTCGGACCACCAGGGGCCGAGGAAACCACCGTTTCATGGTGCCGGACACTCAGGGTCAGGGCAAAATCCAATATATACCTGGTGATATCTCGGGTGCTATTACAGATAGCGCAATAAATCAAAGTGCATTGTCTGTAGGAGGCCCAGGCGAATGAATCTGGGCAACGGGAACGACCTCGGACCACCAGGGGCCGAGAAAACCACCGTCTCATGGGGACGGACACTCAGGGTCATTGAAAAATCCAATATATATCTGTTTATATCTCGAGTGCTATTACAGATAGCGCAATAAACCAAAGTGAATTATCTGCAGGGGCCCCTGGCGCATGAATCTGTGCAGCGGGAACGACCTCGGACCCTCAGGGGCCGAGACAACAACCGTCTCATGGGGCCGGACACTCAGGGACAGTGAAAGATCCAAAATATATCTGGTGATATCTCGGGTGCTATTACATATAGCGCAGTAAATAAAAGTGCATTGTCTGTAGGAGGCCCTGTCGCATGAATCTGTGCAGCGGGAGCGACCTCGGACCACCAGCGGCCGAGAAAACCACAGTCTCATGGGGCCGGACACTCAGGGTCAGGGAAAAATCCAATATATATCTGGTGATATCTCGGGTTATATTACAGATTGCACAATAAATCAAAGTGCATTGTCTGTAGGAGGCCCTGGCGCATGAATCTGTGTAGCGGGAACGACCTCGGACCACCCGGGGCCGAGAAAACCACAGTCTCATGGGGCCGGACACTCAGGGTCAGGGTAAAATCCAATTTATATCTGGTGATATCTCGGGGGCTATTAGAGATAGCGCAATAAACCAAAGTGAATTATCTGCTGCAGGCCCTGGCGCATGAATCTGTGCAGCGGGAACGACCTCGGACCCCCAGGGGCCGAGAAAACCACCGTCTCATGGGGCCGGACCCTCAGGGTCAGGGAAAAATCCAATATATATCTGGTGATATCTCGGGTGCTATTAGAGATAGCGCAATAAACCAAAGTGAATTATCTGCAGGAGGCCCTGGCACATGAATCTGTGCAGCGGGAACGACCTCGGACCCTCAGGGGCCGAGACAACAACCGTCTCATGGGGCCGGACACTCAGGGACAGGGAAGAATCCATTATATATCTGGTGATATCTCGGGTGCTATTACAGATAGCCCAAGAAGTCAAAGTGCATTGTCTGTATTAGGCCCCGGCGCATGAATCTGTGCAGCGGGAACGACCTCGGACCACCAGGGGCCGAGAAAACCACCGTCTCATGGGGCCGGACACTCAGGGTCAGTGAAAAATACAATATATATCTGGTGATATCTCGGGTGCTATTACAGATAGCGCAATAAACCAAAGTGAATTATCTGCAGGAGGCCCTGGCGCATGAATCTGTGCAGCGGGAACGACCTCGGACCACCAGGGGCCGAGACAACAACCGTCTCATGGGGCCGGACACTCAGGGTCAGGGAAAAATCCAATATATATCTGGTGATATCTCGGGTGCTATTACAGATAGCCCAAGAAATCAAAGTGCATTGTCTGCAGGAGGCCCTAGCGCATGAATCTGTGCAGCGAGATCGATCTCTGACCACCAGGCGCCGAGAAAACCACCGAGGCATGGGGCCGGGCACTCAGGGTCAGGGAAAAATCCAATATATATCTGGTGATATCTCGGGTTCTATTACAGATAGTGCGATAAATCAAAGTGCATTGTCTGTAGGAGGCCCTGGCGCGTGAATCTGTGCAGCGGGAACGACCTCGGACCACCAGGGGCCGAGAAAACCACAGTCTCACGGGGCCGGACACTCAGGGTCAGGGGAAAATCCAATATATATCTGGTGATATCTCGGGTGCTATTAGAGATAGCGCAATAAACCAAAGTGTATTATCCGCAGGAGGCCCTGCCGCATGAATCTAGGCAACGGGAACGACCTCGGACCACCAGGGGCCGAGAAAACCACCGTCTCATGGGGCCGGACACTCAGGGTCATTGAAAAATCCAATATACATCTGGTTATATCTCGAGTGCTATTATAGATAGCGCAATAAATCAAAGTGCATTGTCTGTAGGAGGCCCTGGCGCGTGAATCTGTGCAGCGGGAACGACCTCGGACCGCCAGGGGCCGAGAAAACCACAGTCTCATGGGGACGGACACTCAGGTTCAGGGTAAAATCCAATATATATCTGGTGATATCCCGGGTGCTATTAGAGATAGCGCAATAAACCAAAGTGCATTGTCTGTAGGAGGCCCTGGCGCATGAATCTGTGCAGCGGGAACGACCTCGGACCACCCGGGGCCGAGAAAACCACAGTCACATGGGGCCGGACACTCAGGGTCAGGGTAAAATCCAATATATATCTGGTGATATCTCGGGGGCTATTAGAGATAGCGCAATAAACCAAAGTGAATTATCTGCAGGAGGCCCTGGCGCATGAATCTGTGCAGCGGGAACGACCTCGGACCCCCAGGGGCCGAGACAACAACCGTCTCATGGGGCCGGACCCTCAGGGTCAGGGAAAAATCCATTATATATCTGGTGATATCTCGGGTTATATTACAGATTGCACAATAAATCAAAGTGCATTGTCTGTAGGAGGCCCTGGCGCATGAATCTGTGCAGCGGGAACGGCCTCGGACCACCAGGGGCCGAGAAAACCACCGTCTCATAGGGCCGGACACTCAGGGTCAGGGAAGAATCCATTATATATCTGGTGATATCTCGGGTGCTATTACAGATAGCCCAAGAAATCAAAGTGCATTGTCTGTATTAGGCCCCGGCGCATGAATCTGTGCAGCGGGAACGACCTCGGACCACCAGGGGCCGAGAAAACCACCGTCTCATGGGGCCGGACACTCAGGGTCAGTGAAAAATCCAATATATATCTGGTGATATCTCGGGTGCTATTACAGGTAGCGCAATAAACCAAAGTGAATTATCTGCAGGAGGCCCTAGCGCATGAATCTGTGCTGCGGGAACGACCTCGGACCACCGGGGGCCGAGAAAACCACAGTCTCATGGGGCCGGACACTCAGGGTCAGGGGAATATCCAATATATATCTGGTGCAGCGGGAACGACCTCGGACCACCAGGGGCCGAGGAAACCACCGCTTCATGGTGCCGGACACTCAGGGTCAGGGCAAAATCCAATATATACCTGGTGATATCTCGGGTGCTATTACAGATAGCGCAATAAATCAAAGTGCATTGTCTGTAGGAGGCCCAGGCGAATGAATCTGTGCAGCGGGAACGACCTCGGATCACCAGGGGCCGAGGAAACCACCGTTTCATGGTGCCGGACACTCAGGGTCAGGGCAAAATCCAATATATACCTGGTGATATCTCGGGTGCTATTACAGATAGCGCAATAAATCAAAGTGCATTGTCTGTAGGAGGCCCAGGCGAATGAATCTGGGCAACGGGAACGACCTCGGACCACCAGGGGCCGAGAAAACCACCGTCTCATGGGGACGGACACTCAGGGTCATTGAAAAATCCAATATATATCTGTTTATATCTCGAGTGCTATTACAGATAGCGCAATAAACCAAAGTGAATTATCTGCAGGGGCCCCTGGCGCATGAATCTGTGCAGCGGGAACGACCTCGGACCCTCAGGGGCCGAGACAACAACCGTCTCATGGGGCCGGACACTCAGGGTCAGTGAAAGATCCAAAATATATCTGGTGATATCTCGGGTGCTATTACATATAGCGCAATAAATAAAAGTGCATTGTCTGTAGGAGGCCCTGTCGCATGAATCTGTGCAGCGGGAGCGACCTCGGACCACCAGCGGCCGAGAAAACCACAGTCTCATGGGGCCGGACACTCAGGGTCAGGGTAAAATCCAATATATATCTGGTGATATCTCGGGTGCTATTAGAGATAGCCCAATAAACCAAAGTGAATTATCTGCAGGAGGCCCTGGCGCATGAATCTGTGCAGCGGGAACGACCTCGGACCCCCAGGGGCCGAGACAACAACCGTCTCATGGGGCCGGACCCTCAGGGTCAGGGAAAAATCCAATATATATCTGGTGATATCTCGGGTTATATTACAGATTGCACAATAAATCAAAGTGAATTATCTGTAGGAGGCCCTGGCGCATGAATCTGTGCAGCGGGAACGGCCTCGGTCCACCAGGGGCCGAGAAAACCACCGTCTCATGGTGCAAGACTGTCAGGGTCAGGGAAAAATCCAATATAAATCTGGTGATATCTCGGGTGCTATTACAGATAGCCCAAGAAGTCAAAGTGCATTGTCTGTATTAGGCCCCGGCGCATGAATCTGTGCAGCGGGAACGACCTCGGAACACCAGGGGCCGAGAAAACCACCGTCTCATGGGGCCGGACACTCAGGGTCAGTGAAAAATACAATATATATCTGGTGATATCTCGGGTGCTATTACAGATAGCGCAATAAACCAAAGTGAATTATCTGCAGGAGGCCCTGGCGCATGAATCTGTGCAGCGGGAACGACCTCGGACCACCAGGGGCCGAGACAACAACCGTCTCATGGGGCCGGACACTCAGGGTCAGGGAAAAATCCAATATATATCTGGTGATATCTCGGGTTATATTACAGATTGCACAATAAATCAAAGTGCATTGTCTGTAGGAGGCCCTGGCGCATGAATCTGTGTAGCGGGAACGACCTCGGACCACCCGGGGCCGAGAAAACCACAGTCTCATGGGGCCGGACACTCAGGGTCAGGGTAAAATCCAATTTATATCTGGTGATATCTCGGGGGCTATTAGAGATAGCGCAATAAACCAAAGTGAATTATCTGCTGCAGGCCCTGGCGCATGAATCTGTGCAGCGGGAACGACCTCGGACCCCCAGGGGCCGAGAAAACCACCGTCTCATGGGGCCGGACACTCAGGGTCAGTGAAAAATCCAATATATATCTGGTGATATCTCGGGTGCTATTACAGATAGCGCAATAAATCAAAGTGCATTGTCTGTAGGAGGCCCTGTCGCATGAATCTGTGCAGCGGGAGCGACCTCGGACCCCCAGGGGCCGAGACAACAACCGTCTCATGGGGCCGGACCCTCAGGGTCAGGGAAAAATCCAATATATATCTGGTGATATCTCGGGTGCTATTAGAGATAGCGCAATAAACCAAAGTGAATTATCTGCAGGAGGCCCTGGCACATGAATCTGTGCAGCGGGAACGACCTCGGACCCTCAGGGGCCGAGACAACAACCGTCTCATGGGGCCGGACACTCAGGGACAGGGAAGAATCCATTATATATCTGGTGATATCTCGGGTGCTATTACAGATAGCCCAAGAAGTCAAAGTGCATTGTCTGTATTAGGCCCCGGCGCATGAATCTGTGCAGCGGGAACGACCTCGGACCACCAGGGGCCGAGAAAACCACCGTCTCATGGGGCCGGACACTCAGGGTCAGTGAAAAATACAATATATATCTGGTGATATCTCGGGTGCTATTACAGATAGCGCAATAAACCAAAGTGAATTATCTGCAGGAGGCCCTGGCGCATGAATCTGTGCAGCGGGAACGACCTCGGACCACCAGGGGCCGAGACAACAACCGTCTCATGGGGCCGGACACTCAGGGTCAGGGAAAAATCCAATATATATCTGGTGATATTTCGGGTGCTGTTAGAGATAGCGCAATAAAACAAAGTGTATTATCTGCAGGAGGCCCTGGCGCATGAATCTGTGCAACGGGAACGACCTCGGACCACCAGGGGCCAAGAAAACCACCGTCTCATGGGGCCGGACACTCAGGGTCAGTGAAAAATCCAATATATATCTGGTGATATCTCGGGTGCTATTAGAGATAGCGCAATAAACCAAAGTGTATTATCTGCAGGAGGCCCTGCCGCATGAATCTAGGCAACGGGAACGACCTCGGACCACCAGGGGCCGAGAAAACCACCGTCTCATGGTGCCGGACACTCAGGGTCAGTCAAAAATCCAATATATATCTTGTTATATCTCGAGTGCTATTACAGATAGCGCAATAAATCAAAGTGCATTGTCTGTAGGAGGCCCTGGCGCATGAATCTGTGCAGCGGGAACGGCCTCGGACCACCAGGGGCCGAGAAAACCACCGTCTCATGGGGCCGGACACTCAGGGTCAGTGAAAAATCCAATATATATCTTGTTATATCTCGAGTGCTATTACAGATAGCGCAATAAATCAAAGTGCATTGTCTGTAGGAGGCCCTTGCGCATGAATCTGTGCAGCGGGAACTACCTCGGACCACCAGGGGCCGAGAAAACCACAGTCTCATGGGGTCGGACACTCAGTGTCAGGGAAAAATCCAATATATATCTGGTGATATCTCGGGTGCTATTAGAGATAGCGCAATAAACCAAGGTGCATTGTCTGTAGGAGGCCCTGGCGCATGAATCTGTGCAGCGGGAACGACCTCGGACCACCAGGGGCCGAGAAAACCACAGTCTCGTGGGGCCGGACACTCAGGGTCAGGGTAAAATCCAATATATATCTGGTGATATCTCGGGTGCTATTAGAGATAGCGCAATAAACCAAAGTGCATTGTCTGTAGGAGGCCCTGGCGCATGAATCTGTGCAGCGGGAACGACCTGGGACCACCAGGGGCCGAGAAAACCACAGTCTCGTGGGGCCGGACACTCAGGGTCAGGGTAAAATCCAATATATATCTGGTGATATCTCGGGTACTATTAGAGATAGCGCAATAAACCAAAGTGAATTATCTGCAGGAGGCCCTGGCGCATGAATCTGTGCAGCGGGAACGACCTCGGACCCCCAGGGGCCGAGACAACAACCGTCTCATGGGGCCGGACCCTCAGGGTCAGGGAAAAATCCAATATATATCTGGTGATATCTCGGGTTATATTACAGATAGCACAATAAATCAAAGTGCATTGTCTGTAGGAGGCCCTGGCGCATGAATCTGTGCAGCGGTAACGACCTCGGACCACCAGGGGCCGAGAAAACCACCGTCTCATGGGTCCGGACACTCAGGGTCAGTGAAAAATTCAATATATATCTTGTTATATCTCGTGTGCTATTACAGATAGCGCAATAAATCAAAGTGCATTGTCTGTAGGAGGTCCTTGCTCATGAATCTGTGCAGCGGGAACTACCTCGGACCAGCAGGGGCCGAGAAAACCACCGTCTCTTGGGGCCGGACACTCAGGGTCAGGGAAAAATCCAATATATATCTGGTGATTTCTCGGGTGCTATTACAGATAGCGCAATAAATCAAAGTGCATTGTCTGTAGGAGGCCCCGGCGCGTGAATCTGTGCAGCGGGAACGACCTCGGACCGCCAGGGGCCGAGAAAACCACAGTCTCATGGGGCCGGACACTCAGGGTCAGGGTAAAATCCAATATATATCTGGTGATATCTCGGGTGCTATTAGAGATAGCGCAATAAACCAAAGTGCATTGTCTGTAGGAGGCCCTGGCGCATGAATCTGTGCAGCGGGAACGACCTCGGACCACCAGGGGCCGAGAAAACCACAGTCTCATGGGGCCGGACACTCAGGGTCAGGGTAAAATCCAATATATATCTGGTGATATCTCGGGTTATATTACAGATTGCACAATAAATCAAAGTGCATTGTCTGTAGGAGGCCCTGGCGCATGAATCTGTGCAGCGGGAACGGCCTCGGACCACCAGGGGCCGAGAAAACCACCGTCTCATGGGGCCGGACACTCAGGGTCAGTGAAAAATCCAATATATATCTTGTTATATCTCGAGTGCTATTACAGATAGCGCAATAAATCAAAGTGCATTGTCTGTAGGAGGCCCTTGCGCATGAATCTGTGCAGCGGGAACTACCTCGGACCACCAGGGGCCGAGAAAACCACAGTCTCATGGGGTCGGACACTCAGTGTCAGGGAAAAATCCAATATATATCTGGTGATATCTCGGGTGCTATTAGAGATAGCGCAATAAACCAAAGTGCATTGTCTGTAGGAGGCCCTGGCGCATGAATCTGTGCAGCGGGAACGACCTCGGACCACCAGGGGCCGAGAAAACCACAGTCTCGTGGGGCCGGACACTCAGGGTCAGGGTAAAATCCAATATATATCTGGTGATATCTCGGGTGCTATTAGAGATAGCGCAATAAACCAAAGTGAATTATCTGCAGGAGGCCCTGGCGCATGAATCTGTGCAGCGGGAACGACCTCGGACCCCCAGGGGCCGAGACAACAACCGTCTCATGGGTCCGGACACTCAGGGTCAGTGAAAAATTCAATATATATCTTGTTATATCTCGAGTGCTATTACAGATAGCACAATAAATCAAAGTGCATTGTCTGTAGGAGGCCCTGGCGCATGAATCTGTGCAGCGGTAACGACCTCGAACCACCAGGGGCCGAGAAAACCACCGTCTCATGGGGCCGGACACTCAGGGTCAGTGAAAAATCCAATATATATCTGGTGATATCTCGGGTGCTATTACAGGTAGCGCAATAAACCAAAGTGAATTATCTGCAGGAGGCCCTAGCGCATGAATCTGTGCTGCGGGAACGACCTCGGACCACCGGGGGCCGAGAAAACCACAGTCTCATGGGGCCGGACACTCAGGGTCAGGGGAATATCCAATATATATCTGGTGCAGCGGGAACGACCTCGGACCACCAGGGGCCGAGGAAACCACCGCTTCATGGTGCCGGACACTCAGGGTCAGGGCAAAATCCAATATATACCTGGTGATATCTCGGGTGCTATTACAGATAGCACAATAAATCAAAGTGCATTGTCTGTAGGAGGCCCAGGCGAATGAATCTGTGCAGCGGGAACGACCTCGGATCACCAGGGGCCGAGGAAACCACCGTTTCATGGTGCCGGACACTCAGGGTCAGGGCAAAATCCAATATATACCTGGTGATATCTCGGGTGCTATTACAGATAGCGCAATAAATCAAAGTGCATTGTCTGTAGGAGGCCCAGGCGAATGAATCTGGGCAACGGGAACGACCTCGGACCACCAGGGGCCGAGAAAACCACCGTCTCATGGGGACGGACACTCAGGGTCATTGAAAAATCCAATATATATCTGTTTATATCTCGAGTGCTATTACAGATAGCGCAATAAACCAAAGTGAATTATCTGCAGGGGCCCCTGGCGCATGAATCTGTGCAGCGGGAACGACCTCGGACCCTCAGGGGCCGAGACAACAACCGTCTCATGGGGCCGGACACTCAGGGTCAGTGAAAGATCCAAAATATATCTGGTGATATCTCGGGTGCTATTACATATAGCGCAATAAATAAAAGTGCATTGTCTGTAGGAGGCCCTGTCGCATGAATCTGTGCAGCGGGAGCGACCTCGGACCACCAGCGGCCGAGAAAACCACAGTCTCATGGGGCCGGACACTCAGGGTCAGGGTAAAATCCAATATATATCTGGTGATATCTCGGGTGCTATTAGAGATAGCCCAATAAACCAAAGTGAATTATCTGCAGGAGGCCCTGGCGCATGAATCTGTGCAGCGGGAACGACCTCGGACCCCCAGGGGCCGAGACGACAACCGTCTCATGGGGCCGGACCCTCAGGGTCAGGGAAAAATCCAATATATATCTGGTGATATCTCGGGTTATATTACAGATTGCACAATAAATCAAAGTGAATTATCTGTAGGAGGCCCTGGCGCATGAATCTGTGCAGCGGGAACGGCCTCGGTCCACCAGGGGCCGAGAGAACCACCGTCTCATGGTGCAAGACTGTCAGGGTCAGGGAAAAATCCAATATAAATCTGGTGATATCTCGGGTGCTATTACAGATAGCCCAAGAAGTCAAAGTGCATTGTCTGTATTAGGCCCCGGCGCATGAATCTGTGCAGCGGGAACGACCTCGGAACACCAGGGGCCGAGAAAACCACCGTCTCATGGGGCCGGACACTCAGGGTCAGTGAAAAATACAATATATATCTGGTGATATCTCGGGTGCTATTACAGATAGCGCAATAAACCAAAGTGAATTATCTGCAGGAGGCCCTGGCGCATGAATCTGTGCAGCGGGAACGACCTCGGACCACCAGGGGCCGAGACAACAACCGTCTCATGGGGCCGGACACTCAGGGTCAGGGAAAAATCCAATATATATCTGGTGATATCTCGGGTTATATTACAGATTGCACAATAAATCAAAGTGCATTGTCTGTAGGAGGCCCTGGCGCATGAATCTGTGTAGCGGGAACGACCTCGGACCACCCGGGGCCGAGAAAACCACAGTCTCATGGGGCCGGACACTCAGGGTCAGGGTAAAATCCAATTTATATCTGGTGATATCTCGGGGGCTATTAGAGATAGCGCAATAAACCAAAGTGTATTATCTGCTGCAGGCCCTGGCGCATGAATCTGTGCAGCGGGAACGACCTCGGACCCCCAGGGGCCGAGAAAACCACCGTCTCATGGGGCCGGACACTCAGGGTCAGTGAAAAATCCAATATATATCTGGTGATATCTCGGGTGCTATTACAGATAGCGCAATAAATCAAAGTGCATTGTCTGTAGGAGGCCCTGTCGCATGAATCTGCGCAGCGGGAGCGACCTCGGACCCCCAGGGGCCGAGACAACAACCGTCTCATGGGGCCGGACCCTCAGGGTCAGGGAAAAATCCAATATATATCTGGTGATATCTCGGGTGCTATTAGAGATAGCGCAATAAACCAAAGTGAATTATCTGCAGGAGGCCCTGGCACATGAATCTGTGCAGCGGGAACGACCTCGGACCCTCAGGGGCCGAGACAACAACCGTCTCATGGGGCCGGACACTCAGGGACAGGGAAGAATCCATTATATATCTGGTGATATCTCGGGTGCTATTACAGATAGCCCAAGAAGTCAAAGTGCATTGTCTGTATTAGGCCCCGGCGCATGAATCTGTGCAGCGGGTACGACCTCGGACCACCAGGGGCCGAGAAAACCACCGTCTCATGGGGCCGGACACTCAGGGTCAGTGAGAAATACAATATATATCTGGTGATATCTCGGGTGCTATTACAGATAGCGCAATAAACCAAAGTGAATTATCTGCAGGAGGCCCTGGCGCATGAATCTGTGCAGCGGGAACGACCTCGGACCACCAGGGGCCGAGACAACAACCGTCTCATGGGGCCGGACACTCAGGGTCAGGGAAAAATCCAATATATATCTGGTGATATCTCGGGTGCTATTACAGATAGCCCAAGAAATCAAAGTGCATTGTCTGCAGGAGGCCCTAGCGCATGAATCTGTGCAGCGAGATCGATCTCTGACCACCAGGCGCCGAGAAAACCACCGAGGCATGGGGCCGGGCACTCAGGGTCAGGGAAAAATCCAATATATATCTGGTGATATCTCGGGTTCTATTACAGATAGTGCGATAAATCAAAGTGCATTGTCTGTAGGAGGCCCTGGCGCGTGAATCTGTGCAGCGGGAACGACCTCGGACCACCAGGGGCCGAGAAAACCACAGTCTCACGGGGCCGGACACTCAGGGTCAGGGGAAAATCCAATATATATCTGGTGATATCTCGGGTGCTATTAGAGATAGCGCAATAAACCAAAGTGTATTATCTGCAGGAGGCCCTGCCGCATGAATCTAGGCAACGGGAACGACCTCGGACCACCAGGGGCCGAGAAAACCACCGTCTCATGGGGCCGGACACTCAGGGTCATTGAAAAATCCAATATACATCTGGTTATATCTCGAGTGCTATTATAGATAGCGCAATAAATCAAAGTGCATTGTCTGTAGGAGGCCCTGGCGCGTGAATCTGTGCAGCGGGAACGACCTCGGACCGCCAGGGGCCGAGAAAACCACAGTCTCATGGGGACGGACACTCAGGTTCAGGGTAAAATCCAATATATATCTGGTGATATCCCGGGTGCTATTAGAGATAGCGCAATAAACCAAAGTGCATTGTCTGTAGGAGGCCCTGGCGCATGAATCTGTGCAGCGGGAACGACCTCGGACCACCCGGGGCCGAGAAAACCACAGTCACATGGGGCCGGACACTCAGGGTCAGGGTAAAATCCAATATATATCTGGTGATATCTCGGGGGCTATTAGAGATAGCGCAATAAACCAAAGTGAATTATCTGCAGGAGGCCCTGGCGCATGAATCTGTGCAGCGGGAACGACCTCGGACCCCCAGGGGCCGAGACAACAACCGTCTCATGGGGCCGGACCCTCAGGGTCAGGGAAAAATCCATTATATATCTGGTGATATCTCGGGTTATATTACAGATTGCACAATAAATCAAAGTGCATTGTCTGTAGGAGGCCCTGGCGCATGAATCTGTGCAGCGGGAACGGCCTCGGACCACCAGGGGCCGAGAAAACCACCGTCTCATAGGGCCGGACACTCAGGGTCAGGGAAGAATCCATTATATATCTGGTGATATCTCGGGTGCTATTACAGATAGCCCAAGAAATCAAAGTGCATTGTCTGTATTAGGCCCCGGCGCATGAATCTGTGCAGCGGGAACGACCTCGGACCACCAGGGGCCGAGAAAACCACCGTCTCATGGGGCCGGACACTCAGGGTCAGTGAAAAATCCAATATATATCTGGTGATATCTCGGGTGCTATTACAGGTAGCGCAATAAACCAAAGTGAATTATCTGCAGGAGGCCCTAGCGCATGAATCTGTGCTGCGGGAACGACCTCGGACCACCGGGGGCCGAGAAAACCACAGTCTCATGGGGCCGGACACTCAGGGTCAGGGGAATATCCAATATATATCTGGTGCAGCGGGAACGACCTCGGACCACCAGGGGCCGAGGAAACCACCGCTTCATGATGCCGGACACTCAGGGTCAGGGCAAAATCCAATATATACCTGGTGATATCTCGGGTGCTATTACAGATAGCGCAATAAATCAAAGTGCATTGTCTGTAGGAGGCCCAGGCGAATGAATCTGTGCAGCGGGAACGACCTCGGATCACCAGGGGCCGAGGAAACCACCGTTTCATGTTGCCGGACACTCAGGGTCAGGGCAAAATCCAATATATACCTGGTGATATCTCGGGTGCTATTACAGATAGCGCAATAAATCAAAGTGCATTGTCTGTAGGAGGCCCTGGCGCATGAATCTGTGCAGCGGTAACGACCTCGAACCACCAGGGGCCGAGAAAACCACCGTCTCATGGGGCCGGACACTCAGGGTCAGTGAAAAATCCAATATATATCTGGTTATTTCTCGAGTGCTATTACAGATAGCGCAATAAATCAAAGTGCATTGTCTGTAGGAGGCCCTAGCGCATGAATCTGTGCAGCGGGAACGACCTCGGACCACCAGGGGCCGAGAAAACCACCGTCTCATGGGTCCGGACACTCAGGGTCAGTGAAAAATTCAATATATATCTTGTTATATCTCGAGTGCTATTACAGATAGCGCAATAAATCAAAGTGCATTGTCTGTAGGAGGTCCTTGCTCATGAATCTGTGCAGCGGGAACTACCTCGGACCAGCAGGGGCCGAGAAAACCACCGTCTCTTGGGGCCGGACACTCAGGGTCAGGGAAAAATCCAATATATATCTGGTGATTTCTCGGGTGCTATTACAGATAGCGCAATAAATCAAAGTGCATTGTCTGTAGGAGGCCCTGCCGCGTCAATCTGGGCAGCGGGAACGACCTCGGACCACCAGGGGCCGAGATAACCAAAGTCTCATGGGGCCGGACACTCAGGGTCAGGGGAAAATCCAATATATATCTGATGATATCTCGGGTGCTATTACGGATGGCGCAATAAATCAAAGTGCATTGTCTGTAGGAGGCCCTGGCGAATGAATCTGTGCAGCAGGAACGACCTCGGACCACCAGGGGCCGAGAAAATTACAGATATTCGGAATGCGTCACCCAAGGTCATGTAAAAATCCAGCATATATCTGGTGATATCTCGGGTGCTATTACAGATAGCGCAATAAATCAAAGTGCATTGTCTGCAGGTGGCTCTGGCGCATGAATCTGTGCAGCGGGAACGACCTCGGACCACCAGGGGCCGAGAAAACGACAGTCTCATGGGGCCGGACACTCAGAGTCAGGGGAAAATCCAACATATATCTGGTGATATCTCGGGTGCTATTAGAGATAGCGCAATAAACCAAAGTGCATTGTCTGTAGGAGGCCCTGGCGCACGAATCTGTGCAGCGGGAACAACCTCGAGCCACCAGGGCCCGAGACAACCACCGTCTCATGGGGCCGGACACTCAGGGTCATGGAAAAATCCAATATATATCTGGTGATATCTCGGGTGCTATTACAGATAGCGCAATAAATCAAAGTGCATTGTCTGCAGGAGGCCCTGGCGCATGAATCTGTGCATCGGGAACGACCTCGGACCACCAGGGGCCGAGAAAACCATCGTCTCATGGGGCCGGACACTCAGGGTCAGGGAAAAATCCAATATATCTCTGGCGATATCTCGGGTGCTATTAGAGATAGCGCAATAAACCAAAGTGAATTATCTGCAGGAGGCTCTGGCGCATGAATCTGTGCAGCGGGAACGACCTCGGACCACCAGGGGCCGAAAAAACCACCGTCTCATGGGGCCGGACACTCAGGGTCAGGGAAAAATCCAATATATATCTGGTGATATCTCGGGTTCTATTACAGATAGTGCGATAAATCAAAGTTCATTGTCTGTAGGAGGCCCTGGCGCGTGAATCTGTGCAGTGGGAACGACCTCGGACCACCAGGGGCCGAGAAAAACACAGTCTCATGGGGCCGGTCACTCAGGGTCAGGGGAAAATCCAATATATATCTGATGATATCTCGGGTGCTATTACGGATGGCGCAATAAATCAAAGTGCATTGTCTGTAGGAGGCCCTGCCGCGTCAATCTGGGCAGCGGGAACGACCTCGGACCACCAGGGGCCGAGACAACCACAGTCTCATGGGGCCGGACACTCAGGGTCAGGGGAAAATCCAATATATATCTGGTGATATCTCGGGTGCTATTAGAGATAGCGCAATAAACCAAAGTGAAATATCTGCAGGAGGCCCTGGCGCATGAATCTGTGCAGCGGGAACGACCTCGGACCACCAGGGGCCGAGACAACAACAGTCTCATGGGGCCGGACACTCAGGGTCATGGAAAAATCCAATATATATCTGATGATATCTCGGGTGCTATTACGGATGGCGCAATAAATCAAAGTGCCTTGTCTGTAGGAGGCCCTGGCGCATGAATCTGTGCAGCGGGAACGACCTCGGACCTCCAGGGGCCGAGACAACCACCGTCTCATGGAGCCGGACACTCAGGGTCAGGGGAAAATCCAATATATATCTGGTGATATCTCGGGTGCTATTAGAGATAACGCAATAAACCAAAGTGAATTATCTGCAGGTGGCTCTGGCGCATGAATCTGTGCAGCGGGAACGACCTCGGACCACCAGGGGCCGAGAAAACCACCGTCTCATGGGGCCGGACACACAGGGTCAAGGAAAAATCCAATATATATCTGATGATATCTCGGGTGCTATTACGGATGGCGCAATAAATCAAAGTGCATTGTCTGTAGGAGGCCCTGGCGCATGAATCCGTGCAGCGGGAATGACCTCGGACCTCCAGGGGCCGAGACAACCACCGTCTCATGAGGCCGGACACTCAGGGTCAGGGGAAAATCCAATATATATCTGGTGATATCTCGGGTGCTATTAGAGATAGCGCAATAAACCAAAGTGAATTATCTGCAGGAGGCCCTGGCGCATGAATCTGTGCAGCGGGAACGACCTCGGACCACCAGGGGCCGAGACAACAACCGTCTCATGGGGCCGGACACTCAGGGTCAGGGAAAAATCCAATATATATCTGGTGATATCTCGGGTGCTATTAGAGATAGCGCGATAAATCAAAGTGCATTGTCTGCAGGAAGCCCTTGCGCATGATTCTGTGCAGCGGGAACGACCTCGGACCACAAGGGGCCGAGAAAATCACAGTCTCATGGGCCCGGACACTCAGGGTCAGGGAAAAATCCAATACATATCTGTTGACATCTCGGGTGCTATTAGAGATAGAACAATAAATCAAAGTGCATTGTCTGTAGGAGGCCCCGGCGCATGAATCTGTGCAGCGGGAACGACCTCGAAATACCAGGGGCCAAGAAACTTACAGATTTTCGGTATCCGTCACCGAAGGTCATGTATCATTCCAGCATATATCTGGTGACATCTCGGGTGCTATTAGAGATAGCGCAATAAATCAAAGTGCATTGTCTGTAGGAGGCCCCGGCGCATGAATCTGTGCAGCGGGAACGACCTCGAAATACCAGGGGCCAAGAAACTTACAGATTTTCGGTATCCGTCACCGAAGGTCATGTATAATTCCAGCATATATCTGGTGACATCTCGGGTGTTATTAGAGATAGCGCAATAAATCAAAGTGCATTGTCTGCAGGAGGCCCTGGCGCATGAATCTGTGCAGCGGTATCTACCGCGGGTCACCAGGGTCCGAGAAAATCACCGACACATGGGGCCGGGCACTCAGGGTCAGGGAAAAACCCAATATATATCTGGAGATATCTCGGGTGCTAGTAGAGATAGCGCAATAAACCAAAGTGAATTGTCTGCAGGAGGCCCTGTCGCATGAATCTGTGCAGCGGGAACGACCTCGGACCACCAGGGGCCGAGAAAACTACCGTCTCATGGGGCCGGGCACTCAATGTCAGGGGAAAATCCAATATATATATGGTGATATCTCGGGTGTTATTACAGATAGCGCAATAAATCAAAGTGCATTGTCTGTAGGAGGACCTGGCGCATGAATCTGTGCAGCGGGATCGACCTCGGACCACGAGGGACCGAGAAAACCATCGACGCATGGGGCCGGACTGTCAGGGTCAGGTTAAAATCCAATATATATCTGGTGATATCTCGGGTGCTATTACAGATAGCGCAATAAATCAAAGTGCATTGTCTGTAGGAGTCTCTGGCGCATGAATCTGTGCAGCGGGATCGACCTCGGACCACCAGGGGCCGAGAAAATCACCGTCTCATGGGGCCGGACTGTCAGGGTCAGGGAAAAGTCCAATATATATCTTGTGATACCTCGGGTGCTATTAGAGATAGCGCAATAAATCAAAGTGCATTGTCTGTAGGAGGCCCTGGCGCATGAATCTGTGCAGCGGGATCGACCTCGGACAACGAGGGACCGAGAAAACCATCGACGCATGGGGCCGGACTGTCAGGGTCAGGTTAAAATCCAATATATATCTGGTGATATCTCGGGTGCTATTACAGATAGCGCAATAAATCAAAGTGCATTGTCTGTATTAGGCCCCGGCGCATGAATCTGTGCAGCGGGAACGACCTCGGACCACCAGGGGCCGAGAAAACCACCGTCTCATGGGGCCGGACACTCACGGTCAGGGAGAAATCAAATATATATCTGGTGATATCTCAGGTGCTATTAGTGATAGCGCAATAAATCAAAGTGCATTGTCCGTAGGAGGCCCTTGCGCAAAAATCTGTGCAGCAGGAACGACATCGGACCACCTGGGGCCGAGTAAACCACCGTCTCATGGGGCCGGACACACAGGGTCAGGGGAAAATCCAATATATATCTGGTGATATCTCGGGTGCTATTAGAGACAGCGCAATAATCCAAAGTGGATTATCTGCAGGAGGCTCTGGCGCATGCATCTGTGCAGCGGGAACGACCTCGAAATACCAGGGGCCAAGAAACTTACAGATTTTCGGTATCCGTCACCGAAGGTCATGTATAATTCCAGCATATATCTGGTGACATCTCGGGTGTTATTAGAGATAGCGCAATAAATCAAAGTGCATTGTCTGCAGGAGGCCCTGGCGCATGAATCTGTGCAGCGGTATCTACCGCGGGTCACCAGGGTCCGAGAAAATCACCGACACATGGGGCCGGGCACTCAGGGTCAGGGAAAAACCCAATATATATCTGGAGATATCTCGGGTGCTAGTAGAGATAGCGCAATAAACCAAAGTGAATTGTCTGCAGGAGGCCCTGTCGCATGAATCTGTGCAGCGGGAACGACCTCGGACCACCAGGGGCCGAGAAAAATACCGTCTCATGGGGCCGGACACTCAGGGTCAGGGAAAAATCCAATACATATCTGTTGATATCTCGGGTGCTATTAGAGATAGAACAATAAATCAAAGTGTATTGTCTGTAGGAGGCACTGGCGAATGAATCTGTGCAGCGGGACCGATCTCGGACCACCAGGGCCCGAGAAAACCAACGTCTCATGTGGCCGGACACTCAGGGTCAGGGAAAAATACAATATATATCTGGTGATATCCCGGGTGCTATTAGAGATAGCGCAATAATCCAAAGTGAATTGTCTGCAGGAGGCCCTGTCGCATGAATCCGTGCAGCGGGAACGACCTCGGACCACCAGGGGCCGAGAAAACTACCGTCTCATGGGGCCGGGCACTCAATGTCAGGGGAAAATCCAATATATATATGGTGATATCTCGGGTGTTATTACAGATAGCGCAATAAATCAAAGTGCATTGTCTGTAGGAGGACCTGGCGCATGAATCTGTGCAGCGGGATCGACCTCGGACCACGAGGGACCGAGAAAACCATCGACGCATGGGGCCGGACTGTCAGGGTCAGGTTAAAATCCAATATATATCTGGTGATATCTCGGGTGCTATTACAGATAGCGCAATAAATCAAAGTGCATTGTCTGTAGGAGTCTCTGGCGCATGAATCTGTGCAGCGGGATCGACCTCGGACCACCAGGGGCCGAGAAAATCACCGTCTCATGGGGCCGGACTGTCAGGGTCAGGGAAAAGTCCAATATATATCTTGTGATACCTCGGGTGCTATTAGAGATAGCGCAATAAATCAAAGTGCATTGTCTGTAGGAGGCCCTGGCGCATGAATCTGTGCAGCGGGATCGACCTCGGACAACGAGGGACCGAGAAAACCATCGACGCATGGGGCCGGACTGTCAGGGTCAGGTTAAAATCCAATATATATCTGGTGATATCTCGGGTGCTATTACAGATAGCGCAATAAATCAAAGTGCATTGTCTGTAGGAGTCCCTGGCGCATGAATCTGTGCAGCGGGATCGACCTCGGACCACCAGGGGCCGAGAAAATCACCGTCTCATGGGGCCGGACTGTCAGGGTCAGGGAAAAGTCCAATATATATCTTGTGATATCTCGGGTGCTATTAGAGATAGCGCAATAAACCAAAGTAAATTATCTGCAGGAGGCCCTGCCGCATGAATCTCTGCAGCGGGAACGACCTCAGACCACCAGGGGCCGAGTAAACCACAGTCTCATGAGGCCGGGCACTCAGGGTAAGGGGAAAATTCAATATATATCTGGTGATATCTCGGGTGCTATTACAGATAGCGCAATAAATCAAAGTGCATTGTCTGCAGGAGGCCCTGGCGCATGAATCGGTGCAGCGGGAACGTCCTCGGACCTCCAGGGGCCGAGACAACCACCGTCTCATGGGGCCGGACACTCAGGGTCAGGGTAAAGTCCAATATATATCTGGTGATATCTCGGGTGCTATTACAGATAGCGCAATAAATCAAAGTGCATTGTCTGTATTAGGCCCCGGCGCATGAATCTGTGCAGCGGGAACGACCTCGGACCACCAGGGGCCGAGAAAACCACCGTCTCATGGGGCCGGACACTCACGGTCAGGGAGAAATCAAATATATATCTGGTGATATCTCAGGTGCTATTAGTGATAGCGCAATAAATCAAAGTGCATTGTCCGTAGGAGGCCCTTGCGCAAAAATCTGTGCAGCAGGAACGACATCGGACCACCTGGGGCCGAGTAAACCACCGTCTCATGGGGCCGGACACACAGGGTCAGGGGAAAATCCAATATATATCTGGTGATATCTCGGGTGCTATTAGAGACAGCGCAATAATCCAAAGTGGATTATCTGCAGGAGGCCCTGGCGCATGCATCTGTGCAGCGGGAACGACCTCGAAATACCAGGGGCCAAGAAACTTACAGATTTTCGGTATCCGTCACCCAAGGTCATGTATAATTCCAGCATATATCTGGTGATATCTCGGGTGTTATTAGAGATAGCGCAATAAATCAAAGTGCATTGTCTGCAGGAGGCCCTGGCGCATGAATCTGTGCAGCGGTATCTACCTCGGATCACCAGGGTCCGAGAAAATCACCGACACATGGGGCCGGGCACTCAGGGTCAGGGAAAAATCCAATATATATCTGGTGATATCTCGGGTGCTATTAGAGATAGCGCAATAAACCGAAGTGAATTATCTGTAGGAGGCCCTGGCGCATGAATCGGTGCAGCGGGAACGTCCTCGGACCTCCAGGGGCCGAGACAACCACCGTCTCATGGGGCCGGACACTCAGGGTCAGGGTAAAATCCAATATATATCTGGTGATATCTCGGGTGCTATTACAGATAGCGCAATAAATCAAAGGGCATTGTCTGTAGGAGGCCCTGGCGCATGAATCTGTGCAGCGGGATCGACCTCGGACCACGAGGGACCGAGAAAACCATCGACGCATGGGGCCGGACTGTCAGGGTGAGGGAAAAATCTATTATATATCAGGTGATATCTCGGGTGCTATTAGAGATAGCGCAATAAATCAAAGTGAATTATCTGCAGGCGGCCCTGGCGCATGAATCTGTGCAGCGGGATCGACCTCGCACCACCAGGGGCCGAGGAAATCACCGCCTCATGGGGCCGGACTGTCAGGGTCAGGGAAAAGTCCAATATATATCTGTTGATATCTCGGGTGCTATTAGAGATAGAACAATAAATCAAAGTGCATTGTCTGTAGGAGGCACTAGCGAATGAATCTGTGCAGCGGGATCGACCTCGGACCACGAGGGACCGAGAAAACCATCGACGCATGGGGCCGGACTGTCAGGGTCAGGGAAAAATCCATTATATATCAGGTGATATCTCGGGTGCTATTTGAGATAGCGCGATAAATCAAAGTGCATTGTCTGCTGGAAGCCCTGGCGCATGATTCTGTGCAGCAGGAACGACCTCGGACCACCAGGGGCCGAGAAAATCACCGTCTCGTGGGGCCGGACTGTCAGGGTCGGGGAAAAATCCATTATATATAAGGGGATATTTCGGGTGTTATTAGAGATAGCGCAATAAATCAAAGTGCATTGTCTGTAGGAGGCACTGGCGAATGAATCTGTGCAGCGGCAACGAGCTCGGACCACCAGGGGCCGAAAAAACCACAGTCTCATGGGGCCGGACACTCAGGGTCAGGGAAATATCCAATATATATCTGGTGATATCTCGGCTGTTATTAGAGATAGCGCAATAAATCAAAGTGAATTATCTGCAGGGGGCCCTGTCGCATGAATCTGTGCAGCGGGAACCACGTCGGACCACCAGGGGCCGAGAAAACCACCGTCTCATGGGGCTGGACTGTCAGGGTCAGGGAAAATTCCATTATATATCAGGTGATATCTCGGGTGCTATTTGAGATACCGCGATAAATCAAAGTGCCTTGTCTGCGGGAGGCCCTGGCGCATGAATCTGTGCAGCGGGAACGACCTCGGACCACCAGGGGCTGAGGAAATCACCGCCTCATGGGGCCGGACTGTCAGGGTCAGGGAAAAGTCCAATATATATCTGGTGATATCTCGGGTGCTATTAGAGATAGCGCAATAAACCAAAGTGAATTATCTGCAGGAGGCCCTGGCGCATGAATCTGTGCAGCGGGAACGACCTCAGATCACCAGGGTCCGAGAAAATCACCGTCTCATGGGGCCGGATTGTCAGTGTCAGGGAAAAATCCAATATATATCTGGCGATATCTCGGGTGCTATTACAGATAGCGCAATAAATCAAAGTGCATTGTCTGCAGGAGGCCCCGGCGCATGAATCTGTGTAGCGGGATCGACCTCGGACCACCAGGGGCCGAGAAAATCAATGTCTCATGGGACCGGACTGTCAGGGTCAGGGAAAAATCCAATATATATCTGGCGATATCTCGGGTGCTATTACAGATAGCGCAATAAATCAAAGTGCATTGTCTGCAGGAGGCCCTAGCGCATGAATCTGTGCAGCGGGATCGACCTCGGACCACGAGGGACCGAGAAAACCATCGACACATGGGGCCGGACTGTCAGGGTCAGGGAAAAATCCAATATATATCTGGTGATATCTCGGGTGCTATTAGAGATAGCGCAATAAATCAAAGTGAATTATCTGCAGGGGTCCCTGGCGCATGAATCTGTGCAGCGGGATGGACCTCGGACCACGAGGGACCGAGAAAACCATCGACACATGGGGCCGGACTGTCAGGGTCAAGCAAAAATCCAATATATATCTGGTGATATCTCGGGTGCTATTAGAGATAGCTCAATAAATCAAAGTGCATTGTCTGCAGGAGGCCCTGGCGCATGAATCTGTGCAGCGGGAACGACCTCGGACGACCAGGGGCCGAGAAATCCACCGTCTCATGGTTTCGGACTGTCAGGGCCAGGGAAAAATCCAATATATATCTGGTGATATCTCGGGTCCTATTACAGATAGCGCTATAAATCAAAGTGCATTGTCTGCAGGAGGCCCTAGCGCATGAATCTGTGCAGCAGGAACGACCTCGGACCACCAGGGGCCGAGAAAACCATCGACACATGGGGTCGGGCACTGAGGGCCAGGGTTAAATCGAATATAAATCTGGTGATATCTCGGGTCCTATTACAGATAGCGCTATACATCAAAGTGCATTGTCTGCAGGAGGCTCTAGCGCATGAATCTGTGCAGCGGGAACAACCTCGGACCTCAAGGGGCCGAGAAAATCACCGTCCCATGGGGCCGGACTGTCACGGTCAGGGAAAAATCCAATATATATCTGGTGATATATCGGGTGCTATTAGGGATAGCGACATAAATCAAAGTGCATTGTCTGCAGGAGGCCCTGGTGCATGAATCTGTGCAGCGGGAACGACCTCGGACCACCAGGGGCCGAGAAAACCACCGTCTCATGGGGTCGGACACTCAGGGTCAGGAAAAAATCCAAAATAAATCTGGTGATATCTAGGGTGCTATTACAGATAGCGCAAATAAATCAAAGTTCATTCTCTGCAGGAGGCCCTGGCGCATGAATCTGTGCAGCGGGAAGGACCTCGGACCACCAGGGGCCGAGAAAACCATCGACACATGGGGTCGGACACTCAGGGCCAGGGTTAAATCCATTATAAATCTGGTGATATCTCGGGTTCTATTACAGATAGCGCTATAAATCAAAGTGCATTGTCTGCAGGAGACCCTAGCGCATGAATCTGTGCAGCGGGAACGACCTCGGACCACAAGGGGCCGAGAAAATCACCGTCCCATGGGGCCGGACTGTCACGGTCAGGGAAAAATCCAATATATATCTGGTGATATCTCGGGTGCTATTAGAGATAGCGCAATAAATCAAAGTGAATTATCTGCAGGGGTCCCTGGCGCATGAATCTGTGCAGCGGGATGGACCTCGGACCACGAGGGACCGAGAAAACCATCGTTACATGGGGCCGGACTGTCAGGGTCAAGCAAAAATCCAATATATATCTGGTGATATCTCGGGTGCTATTAGAGATAGCTCAATAAATCAAAGTGCATTGTCTGCAGGAGGCCCTAGCGCATGCATCTGTGCAGCGGGAACGACCTCGGACCACCAGGGGCCGAGAGAACTACCGTCTCATGGGGTCGCACTATCAGGGTCAGGGAAAAATCCAATATATATCTGGTGATATCTCGGGTGCTATTAGAGAAAGCGCAATAAATCAAAGTGAATTATCTGCACGGGGACCTGGCGCATGAATCTGTGCAGCGGGATCGACCTCGGACCACGAGGGACCGAGAAAACCATCGACAAATGGGGCCGCACCGTCAGGGTCAAGGAAAAATCCAAATTATATCTTTTGATATCTCGGGTGCTATTAGAGATAGCGAAATAAATCAAAGTGCATTGTCTGCATGAGGCCCTGGCGCATGAATCTGTGCAGCGGGAACGACCTCGGACCACCAGGGGCCGAGAAAACTACCGTCTCATGGGGCGGACACTCAGGGTCAGGGAAAAATCCAATATATATCTGTAGATATCTCGGGTGCTATTAGAGATAGCGCAATAAACCAAAGTGAATTATCTATAGGAGGCCCTGGCGCATGAATCTGTGCAGCGGGATCGACCTCGGACCACCAGGGGCCGAGAAAACCACCGTCTCATGGGGTCGGACACTCAGGGTCAGGCAAAAATCCAATATAAATCTGGTGTTATCTCGGGTGCTATTACAGATAGCGCAATAAATCAAAGTGCATTGTCTGCAGGAGGCCCTGGTGCATGAATCTGTGCAGCGGGAACGACCTCGGACGACCTGGGGCCGAGAAAACCACCGTCGCATGGGGTCGGACTGTCAGGGTCAGGGAAAAATCCAATATATATCTGGAGATATCTCGGGTGCTATTAGAGATAGCGCAATAAACCAAAGTGCATTGTCTGCAGGAGGCCCTAGCGCATGAATCTGTGCTGCGCGATCGACCTCGCAGCACCGGGGGCCGAGAAAATCACCATCTCATGGGGCCGGACTGTCAGGGTCAGGGAATAATCCAATATAAAGCTGGTGATATCCCGGGCGCTATAACAGATAGCGCAATAAATCAAAGTGCATTGTCTGCAGGAGGCCCTGGTGCATGAATCTGTGCAGCGGGAACGACCTCGGACGACCAGGGGCCGAGAAAGACAACCGTCTCATGGGGTCGGACTGTCAGGGTCAGGGAAAAATCCAATATATATCTGGTGATATCTCGGGTGCTATTAGAGATAGCGCAATAAATCAAAGTGCATTGTCTGCAGGAGGCCCTAGCGCATGAATCTGTGCAGCGCGATCGACCTCGGACCACCGGGGGCCGGGAAAATCACCGTCTCATGGGGCCGGACTGTCAGGGTCAGGGAAAAATCCAATATAAAGCTGGTGATATCCCGGGTGCTATTACAGATAGCGCAATAAATCAAAGTGCATTGTCTGCAGGAGGCCCTGGTGCATGAATCTGTGCAGCGGGAACGACCTCGGACGACCAGGGGCCGAGAAAACCACCGTCGCATGGGGTCGGACTGTCAGGGTCAGGGAAAAATCCAATATATATCTGGCGATATCTCGGGTGCTATTAGAGATAGCGCAATAAATCAAAGTGCATTGTCTGCAGGAGGTCCTGGCGCATGAATCTGTGCAGCGGGATCGATCTCGGACCACCAGGGGCCGAGAAAATCACCGTCTCATGGGGCGGGACTGTCAGGGTCAGGGAAAAATCCAATATATATCTGGTGATATCTCGGGTGCTATAAGAGATAGCGCAATAAATCAAAGTACATTGTCTGCAGGAGGCCCTGGCGCATGAATCTGTGTAGCGGGATCGACCTCGGACCACCAGGGGCCGAGAAAATCATTGTCTCATGGGGCCGGACTGTCAGGGTCAGGGAAAAATCCAATATATATCTGGCGATATCTCGGGTGCTATTAAAGATAGCGCAATAAATCAAAGTGCATTGTCTGCAGGAGGCCCTAGCGCATGAATCTGTGCAGCGGGAACGACCTCGGATCACCAGGGGCCGAGAAAACTACCGTCTCATGGGGCCGGACACTCAGGGCCAGGGAAAATCCAATATATATCTGGTGATATCTCGGGTGCTATTAGAGATAGTGCAATAAATCAAAGTGCATTGTCTGCAGGAGACCCTGGCGCATGAATCTGTGCAGGGCGATCGACCTCGGACCACCAGGGGCCGAGAAAACCACCGTCTCATGGTTTCGGACACTCAGGGTCAGGGAAAAATCCAATATATATCTGGTGATATATCGGGTGCTATTAGAGATAGCGCAATAAATCAAAGTGTATTGTCTGCAGGCGGCCCTGGCGCATGAATCTGTGCAGCGGGAACGACCTCGGACCACCAGGGGCCGAGAGAACCACCGTCTCATGGGGTCGGACTGTCAGGGTCAGGGAAAAATCCAATATATATCTGGTGATATCTCGGGTGCTATTAGAGATAGCGCACTAAATCAAAGTGCATTGTCTGCAGAAGGCCCTAGCGCATGAATCTCTGCCGCAGGAACGACCTCGGCCCTCCAGGGGCCGAGAAAACTACCGTCTCATGGGGTCGGACACTCAGGGTCAGGGAAAAATCCAATATGTATCTGGTGATATCTCGGGTGCTATTAGAGAAAGCGCAATAAATCAAAGTGAATTATCTGCAGGGGGACCAGGCGCCTGAATCTGTGCAGCGGGATCGACCTCGGACCACGAGGGACCGAGAAAACCATCGACAAATGGGGCCGCACCGTCAGGGTCAAGGAAAAATCCAATATATATCTTTTGATATCTCGGGTGCTATTAGAGATAGCGAAATAAATCAAAGTGCATTGTCTGCATGAGGCCCCGGCGCATGAATCTGTGCAGCGGGAACGACCTCGGACCACCAGGGCCCCAGAAAACTACCGTCTCATGGGGCGGACCCTCAGGGTCAGGGAAAAATCCAATATGTATCTGGAGATATCTCGGGTGCTATTAGAGATAGCGCAATAAACCAAAGTGCATTGTCTGCAGGAGGCCCTATCGCATGAATCTGTGCTGCGTGATCGACCTCGCAGCACCGGGGGCCGAGAAAATCACCATCTCATGAGGTCGGACTGTCAGGGTCAGGGAAAAATCCAATATATATCTGGTGATATCTCGGGTGCTATTAGAGATAGCGCAATAAACCAAAGTGAATTATCTATAGGAGGCCCTGGCGCATGAATCTGTGCAGCGGGAACGACCTCGGACCCCCAGGGGCCGTGAAAACCACCGTCTCATGGGGTCGGACACTCAGGGTCAGGGAAAAATCCAATATAAGTCTGGTGTTATCTCGGGTGCTATTACAGATAGCGCAATAAATCAAAGTGCATTGTCTGCAGGAGGCCCTTTTGCATGAATCTGTGCAGCGGGAACGACCTCGGACGACCTGGGGACGAGAAAGACAACCGTCTCATGGGGTCGGACTGTCAGGGTCAGGGAAAAATCCAATATATATCTGGCGATATCTCGGGTGCTATTATAGATAGCGCAATAAATCAAAGTGCATTGTCTGTAGGAGTCCCCGGCGCATGAATCTGTGTAGCGGGATCGACCTCGGACCACCAGGGGCCGAGAAAATCATTGTCTCATGGGGCCGGACTGTCAGGGTCAGGGAAAAATTCAATATATATCTGGCGATATCTCGGGTGCTATTAAAGATACCGCAATAAATCAAAGTGCATTGTCTGCAGGAGGCCCTTGCGCATGAATCTGTGCAGCGGGAACGACCTCGGATCACCAGGGGCCGAGAAAACTACCGTCTCATGGGGCCGGACACTCAGGGCCAGGGAAAATCCAATATATATCTGGTGATATCTCGGGTGCTATTAGAGATAGTGCAATAAATCAAAGAGCATTGTCTGCAGGAGACCCTAGCGCATGAATCTGAGCAGCGCGATCGACCTCGGACCACCAGGGGCCGAGAAAACCACCGTCTCATGGTTTCGGACACTCAGGGTCAGGAAAAAATCCAATATATATCTGGTGATATCTCGGGTGCTATTAGAGATAGCGCACTAAACCAAAATGCATTGTCTGTAGGTGGCCCTGGCGCATGAATCTGAGCAGCGGGATCGACCTCGGACCACCAGGGGCCGAGAAAATCACCGTCTCATGGGGCCGGACTGTCAGGGACAGAGAAAAATACAATATATATCTGGTGATATCTCCCGGTGCTATTACAGATAGCTCAATAAATCAAAGTGCATTGTCTGCAGGCGGCCCTGGCGCATGAATCTGT
Source organism: Nomia melanderi (assembly GCF_051020985.1). Lineage (NCBI taxonomy): Eukaryota > Metazoa > Arthropoda > Insecta > Hymenoptera > Halictidae > Nomia > Nomia melanderi. Next base: position 368,223 of record NW_027475166.1, on the reverse strand, counting down.
GCAGCGGGAACGGCCTCGGACCACCAGTGGCCGAGAGAACCACCGTCTCATGGGGTCGGACTGTCAGGGTCAGGGAAAAATCCAATATATATCTGGTGATATCTCGGGTGCTATTAGAGATAGCGCAATAAATCAAAGTGCATTGTCTGCAGGAGACCCTAGCGCATGAATCTGAGCAGCGCGATCGACCTCGGACCACCAGGGGCCGAGAAAACCACCGTCTCATGGTTTCGGACACTCAGGGTCAGGAAAAAATCCAATATATATCTGGTGATATCTCGGGTGCTATTAGAGATAGCGCACTAAACCAAAATGCATTGTCTGTAGGTGGCCCTGGCGCATGAATCTGAGCAGCGGGATCGACCTCGGACCACCAGGGGCCGAGAAAATCACCGTCTCATGGGGCCGGACTGTCAGGGACAGAGAAAAATACAATATATATCTGGTGATATCTCCCGGTGCTATTACAGATAGCTCAATAAATCAAAGTGCATTGTCTGCAGGCGGCCCTGGCGCATGAATCTGTGCAGCGGGAACGGCCTCGGACCACCAGTGGCCGAGAGAACCACCGTCTCATGGGGTCGGACTGTCAGGGTCAGGGAAAAATCCAATATATATCTGGTGATATCTCGGGTGCTATTAGAGATAGCGCAATAAATCAAAGTGCATTGTCTGCAGGAGGCCCTAGCGCATGAATCTGTGCAGCGCGATCGACCTCGGACCACCGGGGGCCGAGAAAATCACCGTCTCATGGTGCCGGACTGTCAGGGTCAGGGAAAAATCCAATATAAAGCTGGTGATATCCCGGGTGCTATTACAGATAGCGCAATAAATCAAAGTGCATTGTCTGCTGGAGGCCCTAGCGCATGAATCTGTGCACCGGGAACGACCTCGGACCACCAGAGGCCGAGAAAACTACCGTCTCATGGGGCGGACACTCAGGGTCAGGGAAAAATCCAATATATATCTGGTGATATCTCGGGTGCTATTCGACATAGCGCAATAAATCAAAGTGGATTGTCTGCAGGAGGCCCTGGCGCATGAATCTGTGCAGCGCGATCGACCTCGGACCACCGGGGGCCGAGAAAATCACCGTCTCATGGTGTCGGACTGTCAGGGTCAGGGAAAAATCCAATATAAAGCTGGTGATATCCCGGGTGCTATTACAGATAGCGCAATAAATCAAAGTGCATTGTCTGCAGGAGGCCCTGGTGCATGAATCTGTGCAGCGGGAACGACCTCGGACGACCAGGGGCGGAGAAAATCACCGTCTCATGGGGCCGGACTGTCAGGGTCAGAGAAAAATCCAATATATATATGGTGGTATCTCGGGTGCTATTAGAGATAGCGCAATAAACCAAAGTGAATTATCTATAGGAGGCCCTGGCGCATGAATCTGAGCAGCGGGAACGACCTCGGACCACCAGGGGCCGAGAAAACCACCGTCTCATGGGGTCGGACACTCAGGGTCAGGGAAAAATCCAATATATATCTGGTGATATCTCGGGTGCTATTCGACATAGCGCAATAAATCAAAGTGGATTGTCTGCAGGAGGCCCTGGTGCATGAATATGTGCAGCGGGAAAGACCTCGGACGACCAGGGGACGAGAAAGACAACCGTCTCATGGGGTCGGACTGTCAGGGTCAGGGAAAAATCCAATATATATCTGGTGATATCTCGGGTGCTATTAGAGATAGCGCAATAAACCAAAGTGAATTATCTATAGGAGGCCCTGGCGCATGAATCTGTGCAGCGGGAACGACCTCGGACCACCAGGGGCCGAGAAAACCACCGTCTCATGGGGTCGGACACTCAGGGTCAGGGAAAAATCCAATATAATTCTGGTGTTATCTCGGGTGCTATTACAGATAGCGCAATAAATCAAAGTGCATTGTCTGCAGGAGGCCCTGGTGCTTGAATATGTGCAGCGGGAACGACCTCGGACGACCAGGGGACGAGAAAGACAACCGTCTCATGGGGTCGGACTGTCAGGGTCAGGGAAAAATCTAATATATATCTGGTGATATCTCGGGTGCTATTAGAGATAGCGCACTAAATCAAAGTGCATTGTCTGCAGGAGGCCCTAGCGCATGAATCTCTGACGCAGGAACAACCTCGGCCCACCAGGGGCCGAGAAAACCACCGTCTCATTGGGTCGGACACTCAGGGTCAGGGAAAAATCCAATATATATCTGGTGATATCTCGGGTGCTATTATAGATAGCGCAATAAATCAAAGTGCATTGTCTGTAGGTGGCCCCGGCGCATGAATCTGTGTAGCGGGATCGACCTCGGACCACTAGGGGCCGAGAAAATCATTGTCTCATGGGGCCGGACTGTCAGGGTCAGGGAAAAATCCAATATATATCTGGCGATATCTCGGGTGCTATTAGAGATAGCGCAATAAATCAAAGTGCATTGTCTGCAGGAGGCCCTAGCGCATGAATCTGTGCAGCGCGATCGACCTCGGACCACCAGGGGCCGAGAAAACCACCGTCTCATGGTTTCGGACACTCAGGGTCAGGGAAAAATCCAATATATATCTGGTGATATCTCGGGGGCTATTAGAGATAGCGCACTAAACCAAAATGCATTGTCTGTAGGTGGCCCTGGCGCATGAATCTGAGCAGCGGGATCGACCTCAGACCACCAGGGGCCGAGAAAATCACCGTCTCATGGGGCCGGACTGTCAGGGACAGGGAAAAATCCAATATATATCTGGTGATATCTCCCGGTGCTATTACAGATACCTCAATAAATCAAAGTGCATTGTCTGCAGGCGGCCCTGGCGCATGAATCTGTGCAGCGGGATCGATCTCGGACCACCAGGGGCCGAGAAAATCACCGTCTCATGGGGCCGGACTGTCAGGGTCAGGGAAAAATCCAATATATATCTGGTGGTATCTCGGGTGCTATTAGAAATAGCGCAATAAACCAAAGTGAATTATCTATTGGAGGCCCTGGCGCATGAATCTGAGCAGCGGGAACGACCTCGGACCACCAGGGGCCGAGAAAACCACCGTCTCATTGGGTCGGACACTCAGGGTCAGGGAAAAATCCAATATATATCTGGTGTTATCTCGGGTGCTATTACAGATAGCGCAATAAATCAAAGTGCATTGTCTGCAGGAGGCCCTGGTGCATGAATATGTGCAGCGGGAACGACCTCGGACGACCAGGGGACGAGAAAGACAACCGTCTCATGGGGTCGGACTGTCAGGGTCAGGGAAAAATCCAATATATATCTGGTGATATCTCGGGTGCTATTAGAGATAGCGCACTAAATCAAAGTGCATTGTCTGCAGGAGGCCCTAGCGCATGAATCTGTGCAGCGCGATCGACCTCGGACCACCGGGGGCCGAGAAAATCACCGTCTCATGGGGCCGGACTGTCAGGGTCAGGGGAAAATCCAATATATATCTGGTGATATCCCGGGTGCTATTACAGATAGCGCAATAAATCAAAGTGCATTGTCTGCAGGAGGCCCTGGTGCATGAATCTGTGCAGTGGGAACGACCTCGGACGACCAGGGGCCCAGAAAACCACCGTCGCATGGGGTCGGACTGTCAGGGTCAGGGATAAATCCAATATATATCTGGCGATATCTCGGGTGCTATTAGAGATAGCGCAATAAATCAAAGTGCATTGTCTGCAGGAGGCCCTAGCGCATGAATCTCTGACGCAGGAACGACCTCGGCCCACCAGGGGCCGAGAAAACCACCGTCTCATGGGGTCGGACTGTCAGGGTCAGGGAAAAATCCAATATATATCTGGTGATATCTCGGGTGCTATTAGAGATAGCGCAATAAACCAAAGTTAATTATCTATAGAAGGCCCTGGCGCATGAATCTGTGCAGCGGGAACGACCTCGGACCACCAGGGGCCGAGAAAACCACCGTCTCATGGGGTCGGACACTCAGGGTCAGGGAAAAATCCAGTATAATTCTGGTGTTATCTCGGGTGCTATTACAGATAGCGCAATAAATCAAAGTGCATTGTCTGCAGGAGGCCCTGGTGCATGAATATGTGCAGCGGGAACGACCTCGGACGACCAGGGGACGAGAAAGACAACCGTCTCATGGGGTCGGACTGTCAGGGTCAGGGAAAAATCCAATATATATCTGGTGATATCTCGGGTGCTATTAGAGATAGCGCACTAAATCAAAGTGCATTGTCTGCAGGAGGCCCTAGCGCATGAATCTCTGACGCAGGAACGACCTCGGCCCACCAGGGGCCGAGAAAACCACCGTCTCATGGGGTCGGACTGTCAGGGTCAGGGAAAAATCCAATATATATCTGGTGATATCTCGGGTGCTATTAGAGATAGCGCAATAAACCAAAGTGAATTATCTATAGGAGGCCCTGGCGCATGAATCTGTGCAGCGGGAACGACCTCGGACCACCAGGGGCCGAGAAAACCACCGTCTCATGGGGTCGGACACTCAGGGTCAGGGAAAAATCCAATATAATTCTGGTGTTATCTCGGGTGCTATTACAGATGGCGCAATAAATCAAAGTGCATTGTCTGCAGGAGGCCCTGGTGCATGAATATGTGCAGCGGGAACGACCTCGGACGACCAGGGGACGAGAAAGGCAACCGTCTCATGGGGTCGGACTGTCAGGGTCAGGGAAAAATCCAATATATATCTGGTGATATCTCGGGTGCTATTAGAGATAGCGCAATAAATCAAAGTGCATTGTCTGTAGGAGGCCCCGGCGCATGAATCTGTGTAGCGGGATCGACCTCGGACCACCAGGGGCCGAGAAAATCATTGTCTCATGGGGCCGGACTGTCAGGGTCAGGGAAAAATCCAATATATATCTGGCGATATCTCGGGTGCTATTAAAGATACCGCAATAAATCAAAGTGCATTGTCTGCAGGAGGCCCTAGCGCATGAATCTGTTCAGCGGGAACGACCTCGGATCACCAGGGGCCGAGAAAACTACCGTCTCATGGTGCCGGACACTCAGGGCCAGGGAAAATCCAATATATATCTGGTGATATCTTGGGTGCTATTAGAGATAGTGCAATAAATCAAAGTGCATTGTCTGCAGGAGACCCTAGCGCATGAATCTGTGCAGCGCGATCGACCTCGGACCACCAGGGGCCGAGAAAACCACCGTCTCATGGTTTCGGGCACTCAGGGTCAGGGAAAAATCCAATATATATCTGGTGATATCGCGGGTGCTATTAGAGATAGCGCACTAAACCAAAATGCATTGTCTGTAGGTGGCCCTGGCGCATGAATCTGAGCAGTGGGATCGACCTCGGACCACCAGGGGCCGAGAAAATCACCGTCTCATGGGGCCGGACTGTCAGGGACAGGGAAAAATCCGATATATATCTGGTGATATCTCCCGGTGCTATTACAGATAGCTCAATAAATCAAAGTGCATTGTCTGCAGGCGGCCCTGGCGCATGAATCTGTGCAGCGGGAACGACCTCGGACCACCAGTGGCCGAGAGAACCACCGTCTCATGGGGTCGGACTGTCAGGGTCAGGGAAAAATCCAATATATATCTGGTGATATCTCGGGTGCTATTAGAGATAGCGCAATAAATCAAAGTGCATTGTCTGCAGGAGGCCCTAGCGCATGAATCTGTGCAGCGCGATCGACCTCGGACCACCGGGGGCCGAGAAAATCACCGTCTCATGGGGCCGGACTGTCAGGGTCAGGGGAAAATCCAATATATATCTGGTGATATCCCGGGTGCTATTACAGATAGCGCAATAAATCAAAGTGCATTGTTTGCAGGCGGCCCTGGTGCATGAATCTGTGCAGTGGGAACGACCTCGGACGACCAGGGGCCGAGAAAACCACCGTCGCATGGGGTCGGACTGTCAGGGTCAGGGAAAAATCCAATATATATCTGGCGATATCTCGGGTGCTATTAGAGATAGCGCAATAAATCAAAGTGCATTGTCTGCTGGAGGCCCTAGCGCATGAATCTGTGCACCGGGAACGACCTCGGACCACCAGAGGCCGAGAAAACTACCGTCTCATGGGGCGGACACTCAGGGTCAGGGAAAAATCCAATATATATCTGGTGATATCTCGGGTGCTATTCGACATAGCGCAATAAATCAAAGTGGATTGTCTGCAGGAGGCCCTGGCGCATGAATCTGTGCAGCGCGATCGACCTCGGACCACCGGGGGCCGAGAAAATCACCGTCTCATGGTGCCGGACTGTCAGGGTCAGGGAAAAATCCAATATAAAGCTGGTGATATCCCGGGTGCTATTACAGATAGCGCAATAAATCAAAGTGCATTGTCTGCAGGAGGCCCTGGTGCATGAATCTGTGCAGCGGGAACGACCTCGGACGACCAGGGGCCGAGAAAATCACCGTCTCATGGGGCCGGACTGTCAGGGTCAGAGAAAAATCCAATATATATCTGGTGATATCTCGGGTGCTATTCGACATAGCGCAATAAATCAAAGTGGATTGTCTGCAGGAGGCCCTGGCGCATGAATCTGTGCAGCGCGATCGACCTCGGACCACCGGGGGCCGAGAAAATCACCGTCTCATGGGGCCGGACTGTCAGGGTCAGGGAAAAATCCAATATAAAGCTGGTGATATCCCGGGTGCTATTACAGATAGCGCAATAAATCAAAGTGCATTGTCTGCAGGAGGCCCTGGTGCATGAATCTGTGCAGCGGGAACGACCTCGGACGACCAGGGGCCGAGAAAATCACCGTCTCATGGGGCCGGACTGTCAGGGTCAGAGAAAAATCCAATATATATCTGGTGGTATCTCGGGTGCTATTAGAGATAGCGCAATAAACCAAAGTGAATTATCTATAGGAGGCCCTGGCGCATGAATCTGAGCAGCGGGATCGACCTCGGACGACCAGGGGCCGAGAAAATCACCGTCTCATGGGGCCGGACTGTCAGGGTCAGAGAAAAATCCAATATATATCTGGTGATATCTCGGGTGCTATTATAGATAGCGCAATAAATCAAAGTGCATTGTCTGTAGGAGGCCCCGGCGCATGAATCTGTTTAGCGGGATCGACCTCGGACCACCAGGGGCCGAGAAAATCATTGTCTCATGGGGCCGGACTGTCAGGGTCAGGGAAAAATCCAATATATATCTGGCGATATCTCGGGTGCTATTACAGATAGCGCAATAAATCAAAGTGCATTGTCTGCAGGAGGCCCTAGCGCATGAATCTGTGCAGCGGGAACGACCTCGGATCACCAGGGGCCGAGAAAACCACCGTCTCATGGGGTCGGACTGTCAGGGTCAGGGAAAAATCCAATATATATCTGGTGATATCTCGGGTGCTATTAGAGATAGCGCAATAAACCAAAGTGAATTATCTATAGGAGGCCCTGGCGCATGAATCTGTGCAGCGGGAACGACCTCGGACCACCAGGGGCCGAGAAAACCACCGTCTCATGGGGTCGGACACTCAGGGTCAGGGAAAAATCCAATATAATTCTGGTGTTATCTCGGGTGCTATTACAGATGGCGCAATAAATCAAAGTGCATTGTCTGCAGGAGGCCCTGGTGCATGAATATGTGCAGCGGGAACGACCTCGGACGACCAGGGGACGAGAAAGGCAACCGTCTCATGGGGTCGGACTGTCAGGGTCAGGGAAAAATCCAATATATATCTGGTGATATCTCGGGTGCTATTAGAGATAGCGCAATAAATCAAAGTGCATTGTCTGTAGGAGGCCCCGGCGCATGAATCTGTGTAGCGGGATCGACCTCGGACCACCAGGGGCCGAGAAAATCATTGTCTCATGGGGCCGGACTGTCAGGGTCAGGGAAAAATCCAATATATATCTGGCGATATCTCGGGTGCTATTAAAGATACCGCAATAAATCAAAGTGCATTGTCTGCAGGAGGCCCTAGCGCATGAATCTGTTCAGCGGGAACGACCTCGGATCACCAGGGGCCGAGAAAACTACCGTCTCATGGTGCCGGACACTCAGGGCCAGGGAAAATCCAATATATATCTGGTGATATCTTGGGTGCTATTAGAGATAGTGCAATAAATCAAAGTGCATTGTCTGCAGGAGACCCTAGCGCATGAATCTGTGCAGCGCGATCGACCTCGGACCACCAGGGGCCGAGAAAACCACCGTCTCATGGTTTCGGGCACTCAGGGTCAGGGAAAAATCCAATATATATCTGGTGATATCGCGGGTGCTATTAGAGATAGCGCACTAAACCAAAATGCATTGTCTGTAGGTGGCCCTGGCGCATGAATCTGAGCAGTGGGATCGACCTCGGACCACCAGGGGCCGAGAAAATCACCGTCTCATGGGGCCGGACTGTCAGGGACAGGGAAAAATCCGATATATAACTGGTGATATCTCCCGGTGCTATTACAGATAGCTCAATAAATCAAAGTGCATTGTCTGCAGGCGGCCCTGGCGCATGAATCTGTGCAGCGGGAACGACCTCGGACCACCAGTGGCCGAGAGAACCACCGTCTCATGGGGTCGGAATGTCAGGGTCAGGGAAAAATCCAATATATATCTGGTGATATCTCGGGTGCTATTAGAGATAGCGCAATAAATCAAAGTGCATTGTCTGCAGGAGGCCCTAGCGCATGAATCTGTGCAGCGCGATCGACCTCGGACCACCGGGGGCCGAGAAAATCACCGTCTCATGGGGCCGGACTGTCAGGGTCAGGGGAAAATCCAATATATATCTGGTGATATCCCGGGTGCTATTACAGATAGCGCAATAAATCAAAGTGCATTGTTTGCAGGCGGCCCTGGTGCATGAATCTGTGCAGTGGGAACGACCTCGGACGACCAGGGGCCGAGAAAACCACCGTCGCATGGGGTCGGACTGTCAGGGTCAGGGAAAAATCCAATATATATCTGGCGATATCTCGGGTGCTATTAGAGATAGCGCAATAAATCAAAGTGCATTGTCTGCTGGAGGCCCTAGCGCATGAATCTGTGCACCGGGAACGACCGCGGACCACCAGAGGCCGAGAAAACTACCGTCTCATGGGGCGGACACTCAGGGTCAGGGAAAAATCCAATATATATCTGGTGATATCTCGGGTGCTATTCGACATAGCGCAATAAATCAAAGTGGATTGTCTGCAGGAGGCCCTGGCGCATGAATCTGTGCAGCGCGATCGACCTCGGACCACCGGGGGCCGAGAAAATCACCGTCTCATGGTGCCGGACTGTCAGGGTCAGGGAAAAATCCAATATAAAGCTGGTGATATCCCGGGTGCTATTACAGATAGCGCAATAAATCAAAGTGCATTGTCTGCAGGAGGCCCTGGTGCATGAATCTGTGCAGCGGGAACGACCTCGGACGACCAGGGGCCGAGAAAATCACCGTCTCATGGGGCCGGACTGTCAGGGTCAGAGAAAAATCCAATATATATCTGGTGATATCTCGGGTGCTATTCGACATAGCGCAATAAATCAAAGTGGATTGTCTGCAGGAGGCCCTGGCGCATGAATCTGTGCAGCGCGATCGACCTCGGACCACCGGGGGCCGAGAAAATCACCGTCTCATGGGGCCGGACTGTCAGGGTCAGGGAAAAATCCAATATAAAGCTGGTGATATCCCGGGTGCTATTACAGATAGCGCAATAAATCAAAGTGCATTGTCTGCAGGAGGCCCTGGTGCATGAATCTGTGCAGCGGGAACGACCTCGGACGACCAGGGGCCGAGAAAATCACCGTCTCATGGGGCCGGACTGTCAGGGTCAGAGAAAAATCCAATATATATCTGGTGGTATCTCGGGTGCTATTAGAGATAGCGCAATAAACCAAAGTGAATTATCTATAGGAGGCCCTGGCGCATGAATCTGAGCAGCGGGATCGACCTCGGACGACCAGGGGCCGAGAAAATCACCGTCTCATGGGGCCGGACTGTCAGGGTCAGAGAAAAATCCAATATATATCTGGTGATATCTCGGGTGCTATTATAGATAGCGCAATAAATCAAAGTGCATTGTCTGTAGGAGGCCCCGGCGCATGAATCTGTTTAGCGGGATCGACCTCGGACCACCAGGGGCCGAGAAAATCATTGTCTCATGGGGCCGGACTGTCAGGGTCAGGGAAAAATCCAATATATATCTGGCGATATCTCGGGTGCTATTACAGATAGCGCAATAAATCAAAGTGCATTGTCTGCAGGAGGCCCTAGCGCATGAATCTGTGCAGCGGGAACGACCTCGGATCACCAGGGGCCGAGAAAACCACCGTCTCATGGGGTCGGACTGTCAGGGTCAGGGAAAAATCCAATATATATCTGGTGATATCTCGGGTGAAATTAGAGATAGCGCAATAAACCAAAGTGAATTATCTATAGGAGGCCCTGGCGCATGAATCTGTGCAGCGGGAACGACCTCGGACCACCAGGGGCCGAGAAAACCACCGTCTCATGGGGTCGGACACTCAGGGTCAGGGAAAAATCCAATATAATTCTGGTGTTATCTCGGGTGCTATTACAGATGGCGCAATAAATCAAAGTGCATTGTCTGCAGGAGGCCCTGGTGCATGAATATGTGCAGCGGGAACGACCTCGGACGACCAGGGGACCAGAAAGACAACCGTCTCATGGGGTCGGACTGTCAGGGTCAGGGAAAAATCCAATATATATCTGGTGATATCTCGGGTGCTATTAGAGATAGCGCAATAAATCAAAGTGCATTGTCTGCAGGAGGCCCTAGCGCATGAATCTGTGCAGCGCGATCGACCTCGGACCACCGGGGGCCGGGAAAATCACCGTCTCATGGGGCCGGACTGTCAGGGTCAGGGAAAAATCCAATATAAAGCTGGTGATATCCCGGGTGCTATTACAGATAGCGCAATAAATCAAAGTGCATTGTCTGCAGGAGGCCCTGGTGTATGAATCTGTGCAGCGGTAACGACCTCGGACGACCAGGGGCCGAGAAAACCACCGTCGCATGGGGTCGGACTGTCAGGGTCAGGGAAAAATCCAATATATATCTGGCGATATCTCGCGTGCTATTAGAGATAGCGCAATAAATCAAAGTGCATTGTCTGCAGGAGACCCTAGCGCATGAATCTGTGCAGCGCGATCGACCTCGGACCACCGGGGGCCGAGAAGATCACCGTCTCATGGGGCCGGACTGTCAGGGTCAGGGAAAAATCCAATATAAAGCTGGTGATATCCCGGGTGCTATTACAGATAGCGCAATAAATCAAAGTGCATTGTCTGCAGGAGGCCCTGGTGTATGAATCTGTGCAGCGGGAACGACCTCGGACGACCAGGGGCCGAGAAAACCACCGTCGCATGGGGTCGGACTGTCAGGGTCAGGGAAAAATCCAATATATATCTGGCGATATCTCGCGTGCTATTAGAGATAGCGCAATAAATCAAAGTGCATTGTCTGCAGGAGGCCCTGGCGCATGAATCTGTGCAGCGGGATCGATCTCGGACAACCAGGGGCCGAGAAAATCACCGTCTCATGGGGCCGGACTGTCAGGGTCAGGGAAAAATCCAATATATATCTGGTGGTATCTAGGGTGCTATTAGAAATAGCGCAATAAACCAAAGTGAATTATCTATAGGAGGCCCTGGCGCATGAATCTGAGCAGCGGGAACGACCTCGGACGACCAGGGGCCGAGAAAACCACCGTCTCATTGGGTCGGACACTCAGGGTCAGGGAAAAATCCAATATATATCTGGTGATATCTCGGGTGCTATTATAGATAGCGCAATAAATCAAATTGCATTGTCTGTAGGAGGCCCCGGCGCATGAATCTGTGTAGCGGGATCGACCTCGGACCACCAGGGACCGAGAAAATCATTGTCTCATGGGGCCGGACTGTCAGGGTCAGGGAAAAATCCAATATATATCTGGCGATATCTCGGGTGCTATTAAAGATAGCGCAATAAATCAAAGTGCATTGTCTGCAGGAGGCCCTGGTGCATGAATATGTGCAGCGGGAACGACCTCGGACGACCAGGGGACGAGAAAGACAACCGTCTCATGGGGTCGGACTGTCAGGGTCAGGGAAAAATCCAATATATATCTGGTGATATCTCGGGTGCTATTAGAGATAGCGCACTAAATCAAAGTGCATTGTCTGCAGGAGGCCCTAGCGCATGAATCTCTGACGCAGGAACGACCTCGGCCCACCAGGGGCCGAGAAAACCACCGTCTCATGGGGTCGGACTGTCAGGGTCAGGGAAAAATCCAATATATATCTGGTGATATCTCGGGTGAAATTAGAGATAGCGCAATAAACCAAAGTGAATTATCTATAGGAGGCCCTGGCGCATGAATCTGTGCAGCGGGAACGACCTCGGACCACCAGGGGCCGAGAAAACCACCGTCTCATGGGGTCGGACACTCAGGGTCAGGGAAAAATCCAATATAATTCTGGTGTTATCTCGGGTGCTATTACAGATGGCGCAATAAATCAAAGTGCATTGTCTGCAGGAGGCCCTGGTGCATGAATATGTGCAGCGGGAACGACCTCGGACGACCAGGGGACGAGAAAGACAACCGTCTCATGGGGTCGGACTGTCAGGGTCAGGAAAAAATCCAATATATATCTGGTGTTATCGCGGGTGCTATTAGAGATAGCGCACTAAACCAAAATGCATTGTCTGTAGGTGGCCCTGGCGCATGAATCTGAGCAGCGGGATCGACCTCGGACCATCAGGGGCCGAGAAAATCACCGTCTCATGGGGCCGGACTGTCAGGGACAGTGAAAAATCCAATATATATCTGGTGATATCTCCCGGTGCTATTACAGATAGCTCAATAAATCAAAGTGCATTGTCTGCAGGAGGCCCTGGTGTATGAATCTGTGCAGCGGGAACGACCTCGGACGACCAGGGGCCGAGAAAACCACCGTCGCAGGGGGTCGGACTGTCAGGGTCAGGGAAAAATCCAATATATATCTGGCGATATCTCGCGTGCTATTAGAGATAGCGCAATAAATCAAAGTGCATTGTCTGCAGGAGGCCCTGGCGCACGAATCTGTGCAGCGGGATCGATCTCGGACCACCAGGGGCCGAGAAAATCACCGTCTCATGGGGCCGGACTGTCAGGGTCAGGGAAAAATCCAATATATATCTGGTGGTATCTCGGGTGCTATTAGAAATAGCGCAATAAACCAAAGTGAATTATCTATAGGAGGCCCTGGCGCATGAATCTGAGCAGCGGGAACGACCTCGGACCACCAGGGGCCGAGAAAACCACCGTCTCATTGGGTCGGACACTCAGGGTCAGGGAAAAATCCAATATATATCTGGTGATATCTCGGGTGCTATTATAGATAGCGCAATAAATCAAAGTGCATTGTCTGTAGGAGGCCCCGGCGCATGAATCTGTGTAGCGGGATCGACCTCGGACCACCAGGGACCGAGAAAATCATTGTCTCATGGGGCCGGACTGTCAGGGTCAGGGAAAAATCCAATATATATCTGGCGATATCTCGGGTGCTATTAAAGATACCGCAATAAATCAAAGTGCATTGTCTGCAGGAGGCCCTAGCGCATGAATCTGTTCAGCGGGAACGACCTCGGATCACCAGGGGCCGAGAAAACTACCGTCTCATGGGGCCGGACACTCAGGGCCAGGGAAAATCCAATATATATCTGGTGATATCTCGGGTGCTATTAGAGATAGTGCAATAAATCAAAGTGCATTGTCTGCAGGAGACCCTAGCGCATGAATCTGTGCAGCGCGATCGACCTCGGACCACCAGGGGCCGAGAAAACCACCGTCTCATGGTTTCGGACACTCAGGGTCAGGAAAAAATCCAATATATATCTGGTGTTATCGCGGGTGCTATTAGAGATAGCGCACTAAACCAAAATGCATTGTCTGTAGGTGGCCCTGGCGCATGAATCTGAGCAGCGGGATCGACCTCGGACCATCAGGGGCCGAGAAAATCACCGTCTCATGGGGCCGGACTGTCAGGGACAGTGAAAAATCCAATATATATCTGGTGATATCTCCCGGTGCTATTACAGATAGCTCAATAAATCAAAGTGCATTGTCTGCAGGCGGCCCTGGCGCATGAATCTGTGCAGCGGGAACGACCTCGGACCACCAGTGGCCGAGAGAACCACCGTCTCATGGGGTCGGACTGTCAGGGTCAGGGAAAAATCCAATATATATCTGGTGATATCTCGGGTGCTATTAGAGATGGCGCAATAAATCAAAGTGCATTGTCTGCAGGAGGCCCTAGCGCATGAATCTGTGCAGCGCGATCGACCTCGGACCACCGGGGGCCGAGAAAATCACCGTCTCATGGGGCCGGACTGTCAGGGTCAGGGGAAAATCCAATATATATCTGGTGATATCCCGGGTGCTATTACAGATAGCGCACTAAATCAACGTGCATTGTTTGCAGGCGGCCCTGGTGCATGAATCTGTGCAGTGGGAACGACCTCGGACGACCAGGGGCCGAGAAAACCACCGTCGCATGGGGTCGGACTGTCAGGGTCAGGGAAAAATCCAATATATATCTGGCGATATCTCGGGTGCTATTAGAGATAGCGCAATAAATCAAAGTGCATTGTCTGCTGGAGGCCCTAGCGCATGAATCTGTGCACCAGGAACGACCTCGGACCACCAGAGGCCGAGAAAACTACCGTCTCATGGGGCGGACACTCAGGGTCAGGGAAAAATCCAATATATATCTGGTGATATCTCGGGTGCTATTCGACATAGCGCAATAAATCAAAGTGGATTGTCTGCAGGAGGCCCTGGCGCATGAATCTGTGCAGCGCGATCGACCTCGGACCACCGGGGGCCGAGAAAATCACCGTCTCTTGGTGCCGGACTGTCAGGGTCAGGGAAAAATCCAATATAAAGCTGGTGATATCCCGGGTGCTATTACAGATAGCGCAATAAATCAAAGTGCATTGTCTGTAGGAGGCCCCGGCGCATGAATCTGTGTAGCGGGATCGACCTCGGACCACCAGGGGCCGAGAAAATCATTGTCTCATGGGGCCGGACTATCAGGGTCAGGGAAAAATCCAATATATATCTGTCGATATCTCGGGTGCTATTAAAGATACCGCAATAAATCAAAGTGCATTGTCTGCAGGAGGCCCTAGCGCATGAATCTGTTCAGCGGGAACGACCTCGGATCACCAGGGGCCGAGAAAACTACCGTCTCATGGGGCCGGACACTCAGGGCCAGGGAAAATCCAATATATATCTGGTGATATCTTGGGTGCTATTAGAGATAGTGCAATAAATCAAAGTGCATTGTCTGCAGGAGACCCTAGCGCATGAATCTGTGCAGCGCGATCGACCTCGGACCACCAGGGGCCGAGAAAACCACCGTCTCATGGTTTCGGACACTCAGGGTCAGGGAAAAATCCAATATATATCTGGTGATATCGCGGGTGCTATTAGAGATAGCGCACTAAACCAAAATGCATTGTCTGTAGGTGGCCCTGGCGCATGAATCTGAGCAGCGGGATCGACCTCGGACCACCAGGGGCCGAGAAAATCACCGTCTCATGGGGCCGGACTGTCAGGGACAGGGAAAAATCCGATATATATCTGGTGATATCTCCCGGTGCTTTTACAGATAGCTCAATAAATCAAAGTGCATTGTCTGCAGGCGGCCCTGGCGCATGAATCTGTGCAGCGGGAACGACCTCGGACCACCGGGGGCCGAGAAAATCACCGTCTCATGGGGCCGGACTGTCAGGGTCAGGGGAAAATCCAATATATATCTGGTGATATCCCGGGTGCTATTACAGATAGCGCAATAAATCAAAGTGCATTGTTTGCAGGCGGCCCTAGTGCATGAAGCTGTGCAGTGGGAACGACCTCGGACGACCAGGGGCCGAGAAAACCACCGTCGCATGGGGTCGGACTGTCAGGGTCAGGGAAAAATCCAATATATATCTGGCGATATCTCGGGTGCTATTAGAGATAGCGCAATAAATCAAAGTGCATTGTCTGCTGGAGGCCCTAGCGCATGAATCTGTGCACCGGGAACGAACTCGGACCACCAGAGGCCGAGAAAACTACCGTCTCATGGGGCGGACACTCAGGGTCAGGGAAAAATCCAATATATATCTGGTGATATCTCGGGCGCTATTATAGATAGCGCAATAAATCAAAGTGCATTGTCTGTAGGAGGCCCCGGCGCATGAATCTGAGCAGCGGAAACGACCTCGGACCACCAGGAGCCGAGAAAACCACCGTCTCATGGGGTCGGACACTCAGGGTCAGGGAAAAATCCAATATATATCTGGTGATATCTCGGGTGCTATTCGACATAGCGCAATAAATCAAAGTGGATTGTCTGCAGGAGGCCCTGGCGCATGAATCTGTGCAGCGCGATCGACCTCGGACCACCGGGGGCCGAGAAAATCACCGTCTCATGGGGCCGGACTGTCAGGGTCAGGGAAAAATCCAATATAAAGCTGGTGATATCCCGGGTGCTATTACAGATAGCGCAATAAATCAAAGTGCATTGTCTGCAGGAGGCCCTGGTGCATGAATCTGTGCAGCGGGAACGACCTCGGACGACCAGGGGCCGAGAAAATCACCGTCTCATGGGGCCGGACTGTCAGGGTCAGAGAAAAATCCAATATATATCTGGTGGTATCTCGGGTGCTATTAGAGATAGCGCAATAAACCAAAGTGAATTATCTATAGGAGGCCCTGGCGCATGAATCTGAGCAGCGGGATCGACCTCGGACGACCAGGGGCCGAGAAAATCACCGTCTCATGGGGCCGGACTGTCAGGCTCAGAGAAAAATCCAATATATATCTGGTGATATCTCGGGTGCTATTATAGATAGCGCAATAAATCAAAGTGCATTGTCTGTAGGAGGCCCCGGCGCATGAATCTGTGTAGCGGGATCGACCTCGGACCACCAGGGGCCGAGAAAATCATTGTCTCATGGGGCCGGACTGTCAGGGTCAGGGAAAAATCCAATATATATCTGGTGATATCTCGGGTGCTATTACAGATAGCGCAATAAATCAAAGTGCATTGTCTGCAGGAGGCCCTAGCGCATGAATCTGTGCAGCGGGAACGACCTCGGATCACCAGGGGCCGAGAAAACTACCGTCTCATGGGGCCGGACACTCAGGGCCAGGGAAAATCCAATATATATGTGGTGATATCTCGGGTGCTATTAGAGATAGTGCAATAAATCAAAGTGCATTGTCTGCAGGAGACCCTAGCGCATGAATCTGTGCAGCGCGATCGACCTCGGACCACCGGGGGCCGAGAAGATCACCGTCTCATGGGGCCGGACTGTCAGGGTCAGGGAAAAATCCAATATAAAGCTGGTGATATCCCGGGTGCTATTACAGATAGCGCAATAAATCAAAGTGCATTGTCTGCAGGAGGCCCTGGTGTATGAATCTGTGCAGCGGGAACGACCTCGGACGACCAGGGGCCGAGAAAACCACCGTCGCATGGGGTCGGACTGTCAGGGTCAGGGAAAAATCCAATATATATCTGGCGATATCTCGGGTGCTATTAGAGATAGCGCAATAAATCAAAGTGCATTGTCTGCAGGAGGCCCTGGCGCATGAATCTGTGCAGCGGGATCGATCTCGGACCACCAGGGGCCGAGAAAATCACCGTCTCATGGGGCCGGACTGTCAGGGTCAGGGAAAAATCCAATATATATCTGGTGGTATCTCGGGTGCTATTACAGATAGCTCAATAAATCAAAGTGCATTGTCTGCAGGCGGCCCTGGCGCATGAATCTGTGCAGCGGGAACGACCTCGGACCACCAGTGGCCGAGAGAACCACCGTCTCATGGGGTCGGACTGTCAGTGTCAGGGAAAAATCCAATATATATCTGGCGATATCTCGGGTGCTATTAGAGATAGCGCAATAAATAAAAGTGCATTGTCTGCTGGAGGCCCTAGCGCATGAATCTGTGCACCAGGAACGACCTCGAACCACCAGAGGCCGAGAAAACTACCGTCTCATGGGGCGGACACTCAGGGTCAGGGAAAAATCCAATATATATCTGGTGATATCTCGGGTGCTATTCGACATATCGCAATAAATCAAAGTGGATTGTCTGCAGGAGGCCCTGGCGCATGAATCTGTGCAGCGCGATCGACCTCGGACCACCGGGGGCCGAGAAAATCACCGTCTCATGGTGCCGGACTGTCAGGGTCAGGGAAAAATCCAATATAAAGCTGGTGATATCCCGGGTGCTATTACAGATAGCGCAATAAGCCAAAGTGAATTATCTATAGGAGGCCCTGGCGCATGAATCTGAGCAGCGGAAACGACCTCGGACCACCAGGAGCCGAGAAAACCACCGTCTCATGGGGTCGGACACTCAGGGTCAGGGAAAAATCCAATATATATCTGGTGATATCTCGGGTGCTATTCGACATAGCGCAATAAATCAAAGTGGATTGTCTGCAGGAGGCCCTGGCGCATGAATCTGTGCAGCGCGATCGACCTCGGACCACCGGGGGCCGAGAAAATCACCGTCTCATGGGGCCGGACTGTCAGGGTCAGGGAAAAATCCAATATAAAGCTGGTGATATCCCGGGTGCTATTACAGATAGCGCAATAAATCAAAGTGCATTGTCTGCAGGAGGCCCTGGTGCATGAATCTGTGCAGCGGGAACGACCTCGGACGACCAGGGGCCGAGAAAATCACCGTCTCATGGGGCCGGACTGTCAGGGTCAGAGAAAAATCCAATATATATCTGGTGGTATCTCGGGTGCTATTAGAGATAGCGCAATAAACCAAAGTGAATTATCTATAGGAGGCCCTGGCGCATGAATCTGAGCAGCGGGATCGACCTCGGACGACCAGGGGCCGAGAAAATCACCGTCTCATGGGGCCGGACTGTCAGGGTCAGAGAAAAATCCAATATATATCTGGTGATATCTCGGGTGCTATTATAGATAGCGCAATAAATCAAAGTGCATTGTCTGTAGGAGGCCCCGGCGCATGAATCTGTGTAGCGGGATCGACCTCGGACCACCAGGGGCCGAGAAAATCATTGTCTCATGGGGCCGGACTGTCAGGGTCAGGGAAAAATCCAATATATATCTGGCGATATCTCGGGTGCTATTACAGATAGCGCAATAAATCAAAGTGCATTGTCTGCAGGAGGCCCTAGCGCATGAATCTGTGCAGCGGGAACGACCTCGGACCACCAGGGCCCCAGAAAACTACCGTCTCATGGGGCCGGACACTCAGGGTCAGGGAAAAATCCAATATAAGTCTGGTGTTATCTCGGGTGCTATTACAGATAGCGCAATAAATCAAAGTGCATTGTCTGCAGGAGGCCCTTTTGCATGAATCTGTGCAGCGGGAACGACCTCGGACGACCAGGGGACGAGAAAGACAACCGTCTCATGGGGTCGGACTGTCAGGGTCAGGGAAAAATCCAATATATATCTGGTGATATCTCGGGTGCTATTAGAGATAGCGCAATAAATTAAGGTGCATTGTCTGCAGGAGGCCCTAGCGCATGAATCTGTGCAGCGCGATCGACCTCGGACCACTGGGGGCCGAGAAAATCACCGTCTCATTGGGCCGGACTGTCAGGGTCAGGGAAAAATCCAATATATATCTGGCGATATCTCGGGTGCTATTAAAGATAGCGCAATAAATCAAAGTGCATTCTCTGCAGGAGGCCCTAGCGCATGAATCTGTGCAGCGGGAACGACCTCGGATCACCGGGGGCCGAGAAAATCACCATCTCATGGGGTCGGACTGTCAGGGTCAGGGAAAAATCCAATATTTATCTGGTGATATCTCGGGTGCTATTAGAGATAGCGCACTAAATCAAAGTGCATTGTCTGCAGGAGGCCATAGCGCATGAATCTCTGACGCAGGAACGACCTCGGCCCACCAGGGGCCGAGAAAACTACCGTCTCATGGGGTCGGACACTCAGGGTCAGGGAAAAATCCAATATATATCTGGTGATATCTCGGGTGCTATTAGAGAAAGCGCAATAAATCAAAGTGAATTATCTGCAGGGGGTCCTGGCGCATGAATCTGTGCAGCGGGATCGAACTCGGACCACGAGGGACCGAGAAAACCATCGACAAATGGGGCCGCACCGTCAGGGTCAAGGAAAAATCCAATATATATCTTTTGATATCTCGGGTGCTATTAGAGATAGCGAAATAGATCAAAGTGCATTGTCTGCATGAGGCCCTGGCGCATGAATCTGTGCAGCGGGAACGACCTCGGACCACCAGGGGCCCAGAAAACTACCGTCTCATGGGGCGGACCCTCAGGGTCAGGGAAAAATCCAATATATATCTGGAGATATCTCGGGTGCTATTAGAGATAGCGCAATAAACCAAAGTGCATTGTCTGCAGGAGGCCCTAGCGCATGACTCTGTGCTGCGCGATCGACCTCGCAGCACCGGGGACCGAGAAAATCACCATCTCATGGGGCCGGACTGCCAGGGTCAGGGAAAAATCCAATATAAAGCTGGTGATATCCCGGGTGCTATTACAGATAGTGCAATAAATCAAAGTGCATTGTCTGCAGGAGGCCCTGGTGCATGAATCTGAGCAGCGGGAACGACCTCGGACGACCAGGGGCCGAGAAAACTACCGTCTCATGGGGCCGGACACTCAGGGTCAGGGGATAATCCAATATATATCTGGTGATATCTTGGGTGCTATTAGAGATAGCGTAATAAATCAAAGTGAATTAACTGCAGGGGGCCCTGGCCCATGAATCTGTGCAGCGGGAACGTCCACGGACCACCAGTGGCCGAGAAAACCACCGCCTCATGGGGCCGGACACTCAGGGTCAGGGGATAATCCAATATATATCTGGTGATATCTCGGGTGCCATTTGAGCTAGCGCAAT
Organism: Nomia melanderi; assembly: GCF_051020985.1. Taxonomy (NCBI): domain Eukaryota; kingdom Metazoa; phylum Arthropoda; class Insecta; order Hymenoptera; family Halictidae; genus Nomia; species Nomia melanderi. The sequence continues at coordinate 347,439 of NW_027475166.1, read as the reverse complement.
AAATCAATGTGAATTATCTGCAGGGGGCCCTGGCGCATGAATCTGTGCAGCGGGATCGACCTCGGACTACGAGGGATCGAGAAAACCATCGACACATTGGGCCGGACCGTCAGGGTCACGGAAAAATCCAATATATATCTGGTGATATCCCGGGTGCTATTAGAGATAGGGAAATAAATCAAAGTGCATTGTCTGCAGGAGGCCCTGGTGCATGAATCTGTGCAGCGGGAACGACCTCGGACCACAAAGGACCGAGAAAACCATCGACACATGGGGCCGGACTCTCAGGGTCAAGCAAAAATCCATTATATATCTGGTGATAACTCTAGTGCTATTAGAGATAGCGAATTAAATCAAAGTGCATTGTCTGCAGGAGGCCCTGGCGCATGAATCTGTGCAGCGGGAACTACCTCGGACGACCAGGGGCCGAGAAAACCACCGTCTCATGGTTTCGGACACTCAGGGTCAGGGAAAAATCCAATATATATCTGGTGATATCTCGGGTGCCATTAGAGCTAGCGCAATAAATCAAAGTGAATTATCTGCAGGGGGCCCTGGCGCATGAAGCTGTGCAGCGGGATCGACCTCGGACCACGAGGGACCGAGAACACCATCGACACATGGGGCCGGAACGTCAGGGTCAAGGAAAAATCCAATATATATCTGGTGATATCCCGGGTGCTATTAGAGATAGGGAAATAAATCAAAGTGAATTATCTGCAGGGAGCCCTGGCGCATGAATCTGTGCAGCGGGATCGACCTCGGACCACCAGGGGCCGAGAAAACCACCGTCTCATGGGGCCGGACAATCAGGGTCAGGGAAAAATCCAATATATATCAGGTGATATCTCGGGTGCTATTAGAGATAGCGCAATAAATCAAAGTGCATTGTATGCAGGAGGCCCTAGCGCATGAATCTGTGCAGCGGGAACGACCTCGGATCACCAGGGGCCGAGAAAACTACCGTCTCATGGGGCCGGACACTCAGGGCCAGGGAAAATCCAATATATATCTGGTGATATCTCGGGTGCTATTAGAGATAGTGCAATAAATCAAAGTGCATTGTCTGCAGGAGACCCTGGCGCATGAATCTGTGCAGGGCGATCGACCTCGGACCACCAGGGGCCGAGAAAACCACCGTCTCATGGTTTCGGACACTCAGGGTCAGGGAAAAATCCAATATATATCTGGTGATATCTCGGGTGCTATTAGAGATAGCGCAATAAATCAAAGTGCATTGTCAGCAGGAGGCCCTGGCGCATGAATCTGTGCAACAGGGACGACCTCGGACCACCAGGCGCCGAGAAAATTACAGATATTTGGAATCCGTCACCCAAGGTCATGTAAAAATCCAGCATATATCTGGTGATATCTCGGGTGCTATTACAGATAGCGCAATAAATCAAAGTGCATTGACTGAAGGAGGCCCTGGCGCGTGAATCTGTGCAGCGGGAACGACCTCGGACAACCAGGGGCCCAGAAAACCACCGTCTCATTGGGCCGGACTGGAAGGGTCAAGGAAAAATCCAATATATATCTGGTGATATCTCGGGTGATGTTAGAGATGGCGCAATAAATCAAAGTGCATTGTCTGCAGGAGGCCCTGGCGCATGAATCTGTGCAGCGGGATCGTCCTCGGACCACCAAGGGCCGGGAAAATCACCGTCTCATGGGGCCGGACTGTTAGGGTCAGGGAAAAATCCAATATATATCTTGTGATATCTCGGGTGCTATTAGAGATAGCGGAATAAATCAAAGTGAATTATCTGCAGGGGGCCCTGGCGCATGAATCTGTGCAGCGGGCCGAGAAAATCACCGTCTCATGGGGCCGGACTGTCAGGGTCAGGGAAAAATCCAATATATATCTGCTGATATCTCGGGTGCTATTAGAGATAGCGCAATAAATCAAAGTGCATTGTCTGTAGGAGGCACTGGCGAATGAATCTGTGCAGCAGGAATGACCTCGGACCACCAGGGGCCGAGAAAAACACCGTCTCATGGGACCGGACACTCAGGGTCAGGGAAAAATCCAATATATATCTGGCGATATCTCGGGTGCTATTACAGATAGCGCAATAAATCAAAGTGCATTGTCTGTAGGAGGCCCTGGCGCATGAATCTGTACAGCGGGAACGACCTCGGACCACCAGGGGCCGAGAAAAACACCGTCTCATGGGGCCGGACACTCAGGGTCAGTGAAAAATAAAATATATATCTGGTGATATCTCGGGTGCTATTACAGATAGCGCAATAAATCAAAGTACATTGTCTGTAGGAGGCCCTGGCTCATGAATCTGTGCAGCGGGAACGACCTCGGACCACCAGGGGCCAAGACAACCACCGTCTCATGGGGCCGGACACTCAGAGTCAGGGTAAAATCCAATATATATCTGGTGATATCTCGGGTGCTATTACATATAGCGCAATAAATTAAAGTTCCTTGTCTGTAGGAGGCCCTGGCGCATGAATCTGTACAGCGGCAACAACCTCGGACCACCAGGGGCCGAGAAAACCACAGTCTCATGAGTCCGGACACTCAGGGTCAGGTGAATATCCTATATATATCTGGTGATATCTTGGGTGCTATTAGAGATAGCGCAATAAACCAAAGTGAATTATCTGCAGGAGACACTGGCGCATGAATCTGTGCAGCGGGAACAACCTCGGACCACGAGGGGCCGAGACAACCACCGTCTCATGGGGCCGGACACTCAGGGTCAGGGTAAAATCCAATATATATCTGGTGATATCCCGGGTGCTATTACATATAGCGCAATAAATCAAAGTTCATTGTCTGTAGGAGGCCCTGGCGCATGAATCTGTACAGCGGGAACGACCTCGGACCACCAGGGGCCGAGAAAACCACCGTCTCATGGGGCCGGACACTCAGGGTCAGTGAAAAATCCAATATATATCTGGTGATATCTCGGGTGCTATTACAGATAGCGCAATAAATCAAAGTGCATTGTCTGTAGGAGGCCCTGGCGCATGAATCTGTACAGAGGGAACGACCTCGGACCACCAGGGGCCGAGAAAAACACCGTCTCATGGGGCCGGACACTCAGGGTCAGTGAAAAATAAAATATATATCTGGTGATATCTCGGGTGCTATTACAGATAGCGCAATAAATCAAAGTGCATTGTCTGTAGGAGGCCCTGGCTCATGAATCTGTGCAGCGGGAACGACCTAGGACCACAAGGGGCCGAGACAACCACCGTCTCATGGGGCCGGACACTCAGGGTCAGGGAAAAATCCAATATATATCTGGTGATATTTCGGGTGCTGTTACAGATAGCGCAATAAATCAAAGTGCATTGTCTGTAGGAGGCCCTGGCTCATAAATGTGTACAGCGGGAACGACCTCGGACCTCCAGGGGCCGAGAAAAACACCGTCTCATGGGGCTGGACACTCAGGGTCAGTGAAAAATAAAATATATATCTGGTGATATCTCGGGTGCTATTACAGATAGCGCAATAAATCAAACTGCATTGTCTGTAGGAGGCCCTGGCGCATGAATCTGTGCAGCGGGAACTACCTCGGACCACCAGGGTCCGAGAAAATCACAATCTCATGGGGCCGGACACTCAGGGTCAGGTGAATATCCTATATATATCTGGTGATATCTCGGGTGCTATTAGAGATAGCGCAATAAACCAAAGTGAATTATCTGCAGGAGGACCTGGCGCATGAATCTGTGCAGCGGGAACGACCTCGGACCACCAGGGGCCGAGACAACCACCGTCTCATAGGGCCTGACACTCAGGGTCAGGGTAAAATCCAATATATATCTGGTGATATCTCGGGTGCTATTACATATAGCGCAATAAATCAAAGTTCATTGTCTGCAGGAGACACTGGCGCATGAATCTGTGCAGCGGGAACGACCTTGGACCACCAGGGGCCGAGACAACAACCGTCTCATGGGGCCTGACACTCAGGGTCAGGGTAAAATCCAATATATATCTGGTGATATCTCGGGTGCTATTACATATAGCGCAATAAATCAAAGTTCATTGTCTGTAGGAGGCCCTGGCGCATGAATCTGTACAGCGGGAACGACCTCGGACCACCAGGGGCCGAGAAAACCACCGTCTCATGGGGCCGGACACTCAGGGTCAGTGAAAAATCCAATATATATCTGGTGATATCTCGGGTGCAATTACAGATAGAGCAATAAATCAAAGTGGATTGTCTGCAGGAGGCCCTGGCGCATGAATCTGTGCAGCGCGATCGACCTCGGACCACCGGGGGCCGAGAAAATCACCGTCTCATGGTGCCGGACTGTCAGGGTCAGGGAAAAATCCAATATAAAGCTGGTGATATCCCGGGTGCTATTACAGATAGCGCAATAAGCCAAAGTGAATTATCTATAGGAGGCCCTGGCGCATGAATCTGAGCAGCGGAAACGACCTCGGACCACCAGGAGCCGAGAAAACCACCGTCTCATGGGGTCGGACACTCAGGGTCAGGGAAAAATCCAATATATATCTGGTGATATCTCGGGTGCTATTCGACATAGCGCAATAAATCAAAGTGGATTGTCTGCAGGAGGCCCTGGCGCATGAATCTGTGCAGCGCGATCGACCTCGGACCACCGGGGGCCGAGAAAATCACCGTCTCATGGGGCCGGACTGTCAGGGTCAGGGAAAAATCCAATATAAAGCTGGTGATATCCCGGGTGCTATTACAGATAGCGCAATAAATCAAAGTGCATTGTCTGCAGGAGGCCCTGGTGCATGAATCTGTGCAGCGGGAACGACCTCGGACGACCAGGGGCCGAGAAAATCACCGTCTCATGGGGCCGGACTGTCAGGGTCAGAGAAAAATCCAATATATATCTGGTGGTATCTCGGGTGCTATTAGAGATAGCGCAATAAACCAAAGTGAATTATCTATAGGAGGCCCTGGCGCATGAATCTGAGCAGCGGGATCGACCTCGGACGACCAGGGGCCGAGAAAATCACCGTCTCATGGGGCCGGACTGTCAGGGTCAGAGAAAAATCCAATATATATCTGGTGATATCTCGGGTGCTATTATAGATAGCGCAATAAATCAAAGTGCATTGTCTGTAGGAGGCCCCGGCGCATGAATCTGTGTAGCGGGATCGACCTCGGACCACCAGGGGCCGAGAAAATCATTGTCTCATGGGGCCGGACTGTCAGGGTCAGGGAAAAATCCAATATATATCTGGCGATATCTCGGGTGCTATTACAGATAGCGCAATAAATCAAAGTGCATTGTCTGCAGGAGGCCCTAGCGCATGAATCTGTGCAGCGGGAACGACCTCGGACCACCAGGGCCCCAGAAAACTACCGTCTCATGGGGCCGGACACTCAGGGTCAGGGAAAAATCCAATATAAGTCTGGTGTTATCTCGGGTGCTATTACAGATAGCGCAATAAATCAAAGTGCATTGTCTGCAGGAGGCCCTTTTGCATGAATCTGTGCAGCGGGAACGACCTCGGACGACCAGGGGACGAGAAAGACAACCGTCTCATGGGGTCGGACTGTCAGGGTCAGGGAAAAATCCAATATATATCTGGTGATATCTCGGGTGCTATTAGAGATAGCGCAATAAATTAAGGTGCATTGTCTGCAGGAGGCCCTAGCGCATGAATCTGTGCAGCGCGATCGACCTCGGACCACTGGGGGCCGAGAAAATCACCGTCTCATTGGGCCGGACTGTCAGGGTCAGGGAAAAATCCAATATATATCTGGCGATATCTCGGGTGCTATTAAAGATAGCGCAATAAATCAAAGTGCATTCTCTGCAGGAGGCCCTAGCGCATGAATCTGTGCAGCGGGAACGACCTCGGATCACCGGGGGCCGAGAAAATCACCATCTCATGGGGTCGGACTGTCAGGGTCAGGGAAAAATCCAATATTTATCTGGTGATATCTCGGGTGCTATTAGAGATAGCGCACTAAATCAAAGTGCATTGTCTGCAGGAGGCCATAGCGCATGAATCTCTGACGCAGGAACGACCTCGGCCCACCAGGGGCCGAGAAAACTACCGTCTCATGGGGTCGGACACTCAGGGTCAGGGAAAAATCCAATATATATCTGGTGATATCTCGGGTGCTATTAGAGAAAGCGCAATAAATCAAAGTGAATTATCTGCAGGGGGTCCTGGCGCATGAATCTGTGCAGCGGGATCGAACTCGGACCACGAGGGACCGAGAAAACCATCGACAAATGGGGCCGCACCGTCAGGGTCAAGGAAAAATCCAATATATATCTTTTGATATCTCGGGTGCTATTAGAGATAGCGAAATAGATCAAAGTGCATTGTCTGCATGAGGCCCTGGCGCATGAATCTGTGCAGCGGGAACGACCTCGGACCACCAGGGGCCCAGAAAACTACCGTCTCATGGGGCGGACCCTCAGGGTCAGGGAAAAATCCAATATATATCTGGAGATATCTCGGGTGCTATTAGAGATAGCGCAATAAACCAAAGTGCATTGTCTGCAGGAGGCCCTAGCGCATGACTCTGTGCTGCGCGATCGACCTCGCAGCACCGGGGACCGAGAAAATCACCATCTCATGGGGCCGGACTGCCAGGGTCAGGGAAAAATCCAATATAAAGCTGGTGATATCCCGGGTGCTATTACAGATAGTGCAATAAATCAAAGTGCATTGTCTGCAGGAGGCCCTGGTGCATGAATCTGAGCAGCGGGAACGACCTCGGACGACCAGGGGCCGAGAAAACTACCGTCTCATGGGGCCGGACACTCAGGGTCAGGGGATAATCCAATATATATCTGGTGATATCTTGGGTGCTATTAGAGATAGCGTAATAAATCAAAGTGAATTAACTGCAGGGGGCCCTGGCCCATGAATCTGTGCAGCGGGAACGTCCACGGACCACCAGTGGCCGAGAAAACCACCGCCTCATGGGGCCGGACACTCAGGGTCAGGGGATAATCCAATATATATCTGGTGATATCTCGGGTGCCATTTGAGCTAGCGCAATAAATCAATGTGAATTATCTGCAGGGGGCCCTGGCGCATGAATCTGTGCAGCGGGATCGACCTCGGACTACGAGGGATCGAGAAAACCATCGACACATTGGGCCGGACCGTCAGGGTCACGGAAAAATCCAATATATATCTGGTGATATCCCGGGTGCTATTAGAGATAGGGAAATAAATCAAAGTGCATTGTCTGCAGGAGGCCCTGGTGCATGAATCTGTGCAGCGGGAACGACCTCGGACCACAAAGGACCGAGAAAACCATCGACACATGGGGCCGGACTCTCAGGGTCAAGCAAAAATCCATTATATATCTGGTGATAACTCTAGTGCTATTAGAGATAGCGAATTAAATCAAAGTGCATTGTCTGCAGGAGGCCCTGGCGCATGAATCTGTGCAGCGGGAACTACCTCGGACGACCAGGGGCCGAGAAAACCACCGTCTCATGGTTTCGGACACTCAGGGTCAGGGAAAAATCCAATATATATCTGGTGATATCTCGGGTGCCATTAGAGCTAGCGCAATAAATCAAAGTGAATTATCTGCAGGGGGCCCTGGCGCATGAAGCTGTGCAGCGGGATCGACCTCGGACCACGAGGGACCGAGAACACCATCGACACATGGGGCCGGAACGTCAGGGTCAAGGAAAAATCCAATATATATCTGGTGATATCCCGGGTGCTATTAGAGATAGGGAAATAAATCAAAGTGAATTATCTGCAGGGAGCCCTGGCGCATGAATCTGTGCAGCGGGATCGACCTCGGACCACCAGGGGCCGAGAAAACCACCGTCTCATGGGGCCGGACAATCAGGGTCAGGGAAAAATCCAATATATATCAGGTGATATCTCGGGTGCTATTAGAGATAGCGCAATAAATCAAAGTGCATTGTATGCAGGAGGCCCTAGCGCATGAATCTGTGCAGCGGGAACGACCTCGGATCACCAGGGGCCGAGAAAACTACCGTCTCATGGGGCCGGACACTCAGGGCCAGGGAAAATCCAATATATATCTGGTGATATCTCGGGTGCTATTAGAGATAGTGCAATAAATCAAAGTGCATTGTCTGCAGGAGACCCTGGCGCATGAATCTGTGCAGGGCGATCGACCTCGGACCACCAGGGGCCGAGAAAACCACCGTCTCATGGTTTCGGACACTCAGGGTCAGGGAAAAATCCAATATATATCTGGTGATATCTCGGGTGCTATTAGAGATAGCGCAATAAATCAAAGTGCATTGTCAGCAGGAGGCCCTGGCGCATGAATCTGTGCAACAGGGACGACCTCGGACCACCAGGCGCCGAGAAAATTACAGATATTTGGAATCCGTCACCCAAGGTCATGTAAAAATCCAGCATATATCTGGTGATATCTCGGGTGCTATTACAGATAGCGCAATAAATCAAAGTGCATTGACTGAAGGAGGCCCTGGCGCGTGAATCTGTGCAGCGGGAACGACCTCGGACAACCAGGGGCCCAGAAAACCACCGTCTCATTGGGCCGGACTGGAAGGGTCAAGGAAAAATCCAATATATATCTGGTGATATCTCGGGTGATGTTAGAGATGGCGCAATAAATCAAAGTGCATTGTCTGCAGGAGGCCCTGGCGCATGAATCTGTGCAGCGGGATCGTCCTCGGACCACCAAGGGCCGGGAAAATCACCGTCTCATGGGGCCGGACTGTTAGGGTCAGGGAAAAATCCAATATATATCTTGTGATATCTCGGGTGCTATTAGAGATAGCGGAATAAATCAAAGTGAATTATCTGCAGGGGGCCCTGGCGCATGAATCTGTGCAGCGGGCCGAGAAAATCACCGTCTCATGGGGCCGGACTGTCAGGGTCAGGGAAAAATCCAATATATATCTGCTGATATCTCGGGTGCTATTAGAGATAGCGCAATAAATCAAAGTGCATTGTCTGTAGGAGGCACTGGCGAATGAATCTGTGCAGCAGGAATGACCTCGGACCACCAGGGGCCGAGAAAAACACCGTCTCATGGGACCGGACACTCAGGGTCAGGGAAAAATCCAATATATATCTGGCGATATCTCGGGTGCTATTACAGATAGCGCAATAAATCAAAGTGCATTGTCTGTAGGAGGCCCTGGCGCATGAATCTGTACAGCGGGAACGACCTCGGACCACCAGGGGCCGAGAAAAACACCGTCTCATGGGGCCGGACACTCAGGGTCAGTGAAAAATAAAATATATATCTGGTGATATCTCGGGTGCTATTACAGATAGCGCAATAAATCAAAGTACATTGTCTGTAGGAGGCCCTGGCTCATGAATCTGTGCAGCGGGAACGACCTCGGACCACCAGGGGCCAAGACAACCACCGTCTCATGGGGCCGGACACTCAGAGTCAGGGTAAAATCCAATATATATCTGGTGATATCTCGGGTGCTATTACATATAGCGCAATAAATTAAAGTTCCTTGTCTGTAGGAGGCCCTGGCGCATGAATCTGTACAGCGGCAACAACCTCGGACCACCAGGGGCCGAGAAAACCACAGTCTCATGAGTCCGGACACTCAGGGTCAGGTGAATATCCTATATATATCTGGTGATATCTTGGGTGCTATTAGAGATAGCGCAATAAACCAAAGTGAATTATCTGCAGGAGACACTGGCGCATGAATCTGTGCAGCGGGAACAACCTCGGACCACGAGGGGCCGAGACAACCACCGTCTCATGGGGCCGGACACTCAGGGTCAGGGTAAAATCCAATATATATCTGGTGATATCCCGGGTGCTATTACATATAGCGCAATAAATCAAAGTTCATTGTCTGTAGGAGGCCCTGGCGCATGAATCTGTACAGCGGGAACGACCTCGGACCACCAGGGGCCGAGAAAACCACCGTCTCATGGGGCCGGACACTCAGGGTCAGTGAAAAATCCAATATATATCTGGTGATATCTCGGGTGCTATTACAGATAGCGCAATAAATCAAAGTGCATTGTCTGTAGGAGGCCCTGGCGCATGAATCTGTACAGAGGGAACGACCTCGGACCACCAGGGGCCGAGAAAAACACCGTCTCATGGGGCCGGACACTCAGGGTCAGTGAAAAATAAAATATATATCTGGTGATATCTCGGGTGCTATTACAGATAGCGCAATAAATCAAAGTGCATTGTCTGTAGGAGGCCCTGGCTCATGAATCTGTGCAGCGGGAACGACCTAGGACCACAAGGGGCCGAGACAACCACCGTCTCATGGGGCCGGACACTCAGGGTCAGGGAAAAATCCAATATATATCTGGTGATATTTCGGGTGCTGTTACAGATAGCGCAATAAATCAAAGTGCATTGTCTGTAGGAGGCCCTGGCTCATAAATGTGTACAGCGGGAACGACCTCGGACCTCCAGGGGCCGAGAAAAACACCGTCTCATGGGGCTGGACACTCAGGGTCAGTGAAAAATAAAATATATATCTGGTGATATCTCGGGTGCTATTACAGATAGCGCAATAAATCAAACTGCATTGTCTGTAGGAGGCCCTGGCGCATGAATCTGTGCAGCGGGAACTACCTCGGACCACCAGGGTCCGAGAAAATCACAATCTCATGGGGCCGGACACTCAGGGTCAGGTGAATATCCTATATATATCTGGTGATATCTCGGGTGCTATTAGAGATAGCGCAATAAACCAAAGTGAATTATCTGCAGGAGGACCTGGCGCATGAATCTGTGCAGCGGGAACGACCTCGGACCACCAGGGGCCGAGACAACCACCGTCTCATAGGGCCTGACACTCAGGGTCAGGGTAAAATCCAATATATATCTGGTGATATCTCGGGTGCTATTACATATAGCGCAATAAATCAAAGTTCATTGTCTGCAGGAGACACTGGCGCATGAATCTGTGCAGCGGGAACGACCTTGGACCACCAGGGGCCGAGACAACAACCGTCTCATGGGGCCTGACACTCAGGGTCAGGGTAAAATCCAATATATATCTGGTGATATCTCGGGTGCTATTACATATAGCGCAATAAATCAAAGTTCATTGTCTGTAGGAGGCCCTGGCGCATGAATCTGTACAGCGGGAACGACCTCGGACCACCAGGGGCCGAGAAAACCACCGTCTCATGGGGCCGGACACTCAGGGTCAGTGAAAAATCCAATATATATCTGGTGATATCTCGGGTGCAATTACAGATAGAGCAATAAATCAAAGTACATTGTCTGTAGGAGGCCCTGGCGCATGAATCTGTGCAGCGGGAACGACCTCGGACCACCAGGGGCCAAGACAACCACCGTCTCATGGGGCCGGACACTCAGAGTCAGGGTAAAATCCAATATATATCTGGTGATATCTCGGGTGCTATTACATATAGCGCAATTAATCAAATTTCATTGTCTGTAGGAGGCCCTGGCGCATGAATCTGTACAGCGGGAAGGACCTCGGACCACCAGGGGCCGAGAAAACCACCGTCTCATGGGGCCTGACACTCAGGGTCAGGGTAAAATCCAATATATATCTGGTGATATCTCTGGTGCTATTACATATAGCGCAATAAATTAAAGTTCCTTGTCTGTAGGAGGCCCTGGCGCATGAATCTGTACAGCGGCAACAACCTCGGACCACCAGGGGCCGAGAAAACCACAGTCTCATGGGTCCGGACACTCAGGGTCAGGTGAATATCCTATATATATCTGGTGATATCTTGGGTGCTATTAGAGATAGCGCAATAAACCAAAGTGAATTATCTGCAGGAGACACTGGCGCATGAATCTGTGCAGCGGGAACAACCTCGGACCACGAGGGGCCGAGACAACCACCGTCTCATGGGGCCGGACACTCAGGGTCAGGGTAAAATCCAATATATATCTGGTGATATCCCGGGTGCTATTACATATAGCGCAATAAATCAAAGTTCATTGTCTGTAGGAGGCCCTGGCGCATGAATCTGTACAGCGGGAACGACCTCGGACCACCAGGGGCCGAGAAAACCACCGTCTCATGGGGCCGGACACTCAGGGTCAGTGAAAAATCCAATATATATCTGGTGATATCTCGGGTGCTATTACAGATAGCGCAATAAATCAAAGTGCATTGTCTGTAGGAGGCCCTGGCGCATGAATCTGTGCAGCGGGAACGACCTCGGACCACCAGGGTCCGAGAAAATCACAGTCTCATGGGACCGGACACTCTGGGTCAGGGGAAAATCCAATATATATCTGGTGATATCTCGGGTGCTATTACAGATAGCGCAATAAATCATAGTGCATTGTCTGTAGGAGGCCCTGGCGCATGAATCTGTGCAGCGGGAACGACCTCGGACCACCAGGGGCCGAGAAAACCACAGTCTCATGGGGCCGGACACTCAGGGTCAGGTGAATATCCTATATATATCTGGTGATATCTCGGGTGCTATTAGAGATAGCGCAATAAACCAAAGAGAATTATCTGCAGGAGGCCCTGGCGCATGAATCTGTGCAACGGGAACGACCTCGGACCACCAGGGGCCGAGAAAACCACAGTCTCATGGGGCCGAACACTCAGGGTCAGGGAAAAATCCAATATATATCTGTTGATATCTTGGGTGCTATTAGAGATAGGGCAATAAACCAAAGTGAATTATCTGCAGGAGACACTGGCGCATGAATCTGTGCAGCGGGAACGACCTCGGACCACCAGGGGCCAAGACAACCACCGTCTCATGGGGCCGGACACTCAGGGTCAGGGTAAAATCCAATATATATCTGGTGATATCTCGGGTGCTATTACATATAGCGCAATAAATCAAAGTGCATTGTCTGTAGGAGGCCCAGGCGCATGAATCTGTGCAGCGGGAACGACCTCGGACCACCAGGGTCCGAGAAAACCACAGTCTCATGGGGCCGGACACTCAGGGTCAGGGGAAAATCCAATATATATCTTGTGATATCTCGGGTGCTATTAGAGATAGCGCAATAAACGAACGTGAATTATCTGCAGGAGGCCCTGGCGCATGAATCTGTGCAACGGGAACGACCTCGGACCACCAGGGGCCGAGTAAACCACAGTCTCATGGGGCCGGACACTCAGGGTCAGGGGAAAATCCAATATATATCTGGTGATATCTCGGATACTATTAGAGATAGCGCAGTAAACCAATGTGAATTATCTGCAGGAGGCACTGGCGCATGAATCTGTGCAGCGGGCACCTCCTCGGACCTCCAGGGGCCGAGACAACCACCGTCTCATGGGGCCGGACACTTAGGGTCACTGAAAAATCCAATATATATCTGGTGATATCTCGGGTGCTATTACAGATAGCGCAATAAATCAAAGTGCATTGTCTGTAGGAGGCCCGGGCGCCTGAATCTGTGCAGTGGGAACCACCTCGGACAACCAGGGGACGAGAAAACCACAGTCTCATGGGGCCGGACACTCAGTGTCAGGGGAAAATCCAATATATATCTGGTGATATCTCGGGTGCTATTAGAGATAGCGCAATAAATCAAAGTGCATTGTCTGTAGGAGGCCCTGGCGCATGAATCTGTGCAGCGGGAACAACCTCGGACCACCATCGGCAGTGAAAACCACAGTCTCATGGGGTCGGACATTCAGGGTCAGGGCAAAATCCAATATAAATCTGGTGATATCTCGGGTACTATTAGAGATAGCGCAATAAATCAAAGTGCATTGTCTGTAGGAGGCCCTGGCGCCTGAATCTGTGTAGTGGGAACGACCTCGGACAACCAGGGGACGAGAAAACCACAGTCTCATGGGGCCGGACACTCAGTGTCAGGAGAAAATCCAATATATATCTGGTGATATCTCGGGTGCTATTAGAGATAGCGCAATAAACCAAAGTGAATTATCTGCAGGAGGACCTGGCGCATGAATCTGTGCAGCGGGAACGACCTCGGACCACCAGGGGCCGAGACAACCACCGTCTCATGGGGCCGAACAATCAGGGTCAGGGAAAAATCCAATATATATCTGTTGATATCTCGGGTGCTATTACATATAGCGCAATAAATAAAAGTGCATTGTCTGTTGGAGGCCCTGGCGCATGAATCTGTGCAACGTGAACGACCTCGGACCACCAGGGGCCGAGAAAACCACAGTCTCATGGGGCCGAACAATCAGGGTCAGGGAAAAATCCAATATATATCTGTTGATATCATGGGTGCTATTAGAGATAGGGCAATAAACCAAAGTGAATTATCTGCAGGAGGCACTGGTGCATAAATCTGTGCAGCGGGAACGTCCTCAGACTTCCAGGGGCCGAGACAACCACCGTCTCATGGGGCCGGACACTCAGGGTCAGGGGAAAATCCAATATATATCTTGTGATATCTCGGGTGCTATTAGAGATAGCGCAATAAACCAACGTGAATTATCTGCAGGAGGCCCTGGCGCATGAATCTGTGCAACGGGAACGACCTCGGACCACCAGGGGCCGAGTAAACCACAGTCTCATGGGGCCGGACACTCAGGGTCAGGTGAATATCCTATATATATCTGGTGATATCTCGGGTGCTATTAGAGATAGCGCAATAAACCAAAGAGAATTATCTGCAGGAGGCCCTGGCGCATGAATCTGTGCAACGGGAACGACCTCGGACCACCAGGGGCCGAGTAAACCACAGTCTCATGGGGCCGGACACTCAGGGTCAGGGGAAAATCCAATATATATCTGGTGATATCTCGGATACTATTAGAGATAGCGCAGTAAACCAAAGTGAATGATCTGCAGGAGGCACTGGCGCATGAATCTGTGCAGCGGGCACCTCCTCGGACCTCCAGGGGCCGAGACAACCAGCGTCTCATGGGGCCGGACACTTAAGGTCACTGAAAAATCCAATATATATCTGGTGATATCTCGGGTGCTATTACAGATAGCGCAATAAATCAAAGTGCATTGTCTGTAGGAGGCCCTGGCGCCTGAATCTGTGTAGTGGGAACGACCTCGGACAACCAGGGGACGAGAAAACCACAGTCTCATGGGGCCGGACACTCAGTGTCAGGAGAAAATCCAATATATATCTGGTGATATCTCGGGTGCTGTTAGAGATAGCGCAATAAACCAAAGTGAATTATCTGCAGGAGGACCTGGCGCATGAATCTGTGCAGCGGGAACGACCTCGGACCACCAGGGGCCAAGACAACCACCGTCTCATGGGGCCGGACACTCAGAGTCAGGGTAAAATCCAATATATATCTGGTGATATCTCGGGTGCTATTACATATAGCGCAATTAATCAAATTTCATTGTCTGTAGGAGGCCCTGGCGCATGAATCTGTACAGCGGGAACGACCTCGGACCACCAGGGGCCGAGAAAACCACCGTCTCATGGGGCCGGACACACAGGGTCAGGGTAAAATCCAATATATATCTGGTGATATCTCGGGTGCTATTACATATAGCGCAATAAATCAAAGTTCATTGTCTGTAGGAGGCCCTGGCGCATGAATCTGTACAGCGGGAACGACCTCGGACCACCAGGGGCCGAGTAAACCACAGTCTCATGGGGCCGGACAATAAGGTCAGGGAAAAATCCAATATATATCTGTTGATATCTCGGGTGCTATTACATATAGCGCAATAAATAAAAGTGCATTGTCTGTAGGAGGCCCTGGCGCATGAATCTGTGCAACGTGAACGACCTCGGACCACCAGGGGCCGAGAAAACCACAGTCTCATGGGGCCGAACAATCAGGGTCAGGGAAAAATCCAATATATATCTGTTGATATCTTGGGTGCTATTAGAGATAGGGCAATAAACCAAAGTGAATTATCTGCAGGAGACACTGGCGCATGAATCTGTGCAGCGGGAACGACCTCGGACCACCAGGGGCCGAGAAAACCACCGTCTCATGGGGCCGGACACTCAGGGTCAGTGAAAAATCCAATATATATCTGGTGATATCTCGGGTGCTATTACATATAGCGCAATAAATCAAAGTTCATTGTCTGCAGGAGACACTGGCGCATGAATCTGTGCAGCGGGAACGACCTCGGACCACCAGGGGCCGAGACAACAACCGTCTCATGGGGCCTGACACTCTGGGTCAGGGTAAAATCCAATATATATCTGGTGATATCTCGGGTGCTATTACATATAGCGCAATAAATCAAAGTTCATTGTCTGTAGGAGGCCCTGGCGCATGAATCTGTACAGCGGGAACGACCTCGGACCACCAGGGGCCGAGAAAACCACCGTCTCATGGGGCCGGACACTCAGGGTCAGTGAAAAATCCAATATATATCTGGTGATATCTCGGGTGCTATTACAGATAGCCCAATAAATCAAAGTACATTGTCTGTAGGAGGCCCTGGCGCATGAATCTGTGCAGCGGGAACGACCTCGGACCACCAGGGGCCAAGACAACCACCGTCTCATGGGGCCGGACACTCAGAGTCAGGGTAAAATCCAATATATATCTGGTGATATCTCGGGTGCTATTACATATAGCGCAATTAATCAAATTTCATTGTCTGTAGGAGGCCCTGGCGCATGAATCTGTACAGCGGGAACGACCTCGGACCACCAGGGGCCGAGAAAACCACCGTCTCATGGGGCCGGACACTCAGGGTCAGTGAAAAATCCAATTTATATCTGGTGATATCTCGGGTGCTATTACAGATAGCGCAATAAATCAAAGTGCATTGTCTGTAGGAGGCCCTGGCTCATAAATCTGTACAGCGGGAACGACCTCGGACCTCCAGGGGCCGAGAAAAACACCGTCTCATGGGGCCGGACACTAAGTGTCAGTGAAAAATAAAATATATATCTGGTGATATCTCGGGTGCCATTACAGATAGCGCAATAAATCAAACTGCATTGTCTGTAGGAGGCCCTGGCGCATGAATCTGTGCAGCGGGAACGACCTCGGACCACCAGGGTCCGAGAAAATCACAGTCACATGGGGCCGGACACTCAGGGTCAGGTGAATATCCTATATATATCTGGTGATATCTCGGGTGCTATTAGAGATAGCGCAATAAACCAAAGAGAATTATCTGCAGGAGGCCCTGGCGCATGAATCTGTGCAACGGGAACGACCTCGGACCACCAGGGGCCGAGAAAACCACAGTCTCATGGGGCCGGACACTCAGGGTCAGGGAAAAATCCAATATATATCTGGTGATATCTTGGGTGCTATTAGAGATAGCGCAATAAACCAAAGTGAATTATCTGCAGGAGGACCTGGCGCATGAATCTGTGCAGCGGGAACGACCTCGGACCACCAGGGGCCGAGACAACCACCGTCTCATGGGGCCGGACACTCAGGGTCAGGGTAAAATCCAATATATATCTGGTGATATCTCGGGTGCTATTACATATAGCGCAATAAATAAAAGTGCATTGTCTGTAGGAGGCCCTGGCGCATGAATCTGTGCAGCGGGAACGACCTCGGACCACAAAGGACCGAGAAAACCATCGACACATGGGGCCGGACTCTCAGGGTCAAGCAAAAATCCATTATATATCTGGTGATAACTCTAGTGCTATTAGAGATAGCGAATTAAATCAAAGTGCATTGTCTGCAGGAGGCCCTGGCGCATGAATCTGTGCAGCGGGAACTACCTCGGACGACCAGGGGCCGAGAAAACCACCGTCTCATGGTTTCGGACACTCAGGGTCAGGGAAAAATCCAATATATATCTGGTGATATCTCGGGTGCCATTAGAGCTAGCGCAATAAATCAAAGTGAATTATCTGCAGGGGGCCCTGGCGCATGAAGCTGTGCAGCGGGATCGACCTCGGACCACGAGGGACCGAGAACACCATCGACACATGGGGCCGGAACGTCAGGGTCAAGGAAAAATCCAATATATATCTGGTGATATCCCGGGTGCTATTAGAGATAGGGAAATAAATCAAAGTGAATTATCTGCAGGGAGCCCTGGCGCATGAATCTGTGCAGCGGGATCGACCTCGGACCACCAGGGGCCGAGAAAACCACCGTCTCATGGGGCCGGACAATCAGGGTCAGGGAAAAATCCAATATATATCAGGTGATATCTCGGGTGCTATTAGAGATAGCGCAATAAATCAAAGTGCATTGTATGCAGGAGGCCCTAGCGCATGAATCTGTGCAGCGGGAACGACCTCGGATCACCAGGGGCCGAGAAAACTACCGTCTCATGTGGCCGGACACTCAGGGCCAGGGAAAATCCAATATATATCTGGTGATATCTCGGGTGCTATTAGAGATAGTGCAATAAATCAAAGTGCATTGTCTGCAGGAGACCCTGGCGCATGAATCTGTGCAGGGCGATCGACCTCGGACCACCAGGGGCCGAGAAAACCACCGTCTCATGGTTTCGGACACTCAGGGTCAGGGAAAAATCCAATATATATCTGGTGATATCTCGGGTGCTATTAGAGATAGCGCAATAAATCAAAGTGCATTGTCAGCAGGAGGCCCTGGCGCATGAATCTGTGCAACAGGGACGACCTCGGACCACCAGGCGCCGAGAAAATTACAGATATTTGGAATCCGTCACCCAAGGTCATGTAAAAATCCAGCATATATCTGGTGATATCTCGCGTGCTATTACAGATAGCGCAATAAATCAAAGTGCATTGACTGAAGGAGGCCCTGGCGCGTGAATCTGTGCAGCGGGAACGACCTCGGACAACCAGGGGCCCAGAAAACCACCGTCTCATTGGGCCGGGCTGGAAGGGTCAAGGAAAAATCCAATATATATCTGGTGATATCTCGGGTGATGTTAGAGATGGCGCAATAAATCAAAGTGCATTGTCTGCAGGAGGCCCTGGCGCATGAATCTGTGCAGCGGGATCGTCCTCGGACCACCAAGGGCCGGGAAAATCACCGTCTCATGGGGCCGGACTGTTAGGGTCAGGGAAAAATCCAATATATATCTTGTGATATCTCGGGTGCTATTAGAGATAGCGGAATAAATCAAAGTGAATTATCTGCAGGGGGCCCTGGCGCATGAATCTGTGCAGCGGGCCGAGAAAATCACCGTCTCATGGGGCCGGACTGTCAGGGTCAGGGAAAAATCCAATATATATCTGCTGATATCTCGGGTGCTATTAGAGATAGCGCAATAAATCAAAGTGCATTGTCTGTAGGAGGCACTGGCGAATGAATCTGTGCAGCAGGAATGACCTCGGACCACCAGGGGCCGAGAAAAACACCGTCTCATGGGACCGGACACTCAGGGTCAGGGAAAAATCCAATATATATCTGGCGATATCTCGGGTGCTATTACAGATAGCGCAATAAATCAAAGTGCATTGTCTGTAGGAGGCCCTGGCGCATGAATCTGTACAGCGGGAACGACCTCGGACCACCAGGGGCCGAGAAAAACACCGTCTCATGGGGCCGGACACTCAGGGTCAGTGAAAAATAAAATATATATCTGGTGATATCTCGGGTGCTATTACAGATAGCGCAATAAATCAAAGTACATTGTCTGTAGGAGGCCCTGGCTCATGAATCTGTGCAGCGGGAACGACCTCGGACCACCAGGGGCCAAGACAACCACCGTCTCATGGGGCCGGACACTCAGAGTCAGGGTAAAATCCAATATATATCTGGTGATATCTCGGGTGCTATTACATATAGCGCAATAAATTAAAGTTCCTTGTCTGTAGGAGGCCCTGGCGCATGAATCTGTACAGCGGCAACAACCTCGGACCACCAGGGGCCGAGAAAACCACAGTCTCATGGGTCCGGACACTCAGGGTCAGGTGAATATCCTATATATATCTGGTGATATCTTGGGTGCTATTAGAGATAGCGCAATAAACCAAAGTGAATTATCTGCAGGAGACACTGGCGCATGAATCTGTGCAGCGGGAACAACCTCGGACCACGAGGGGCCGAGACAACCACCGTCTCATGGGGCCGGACACTCAGGGTCAGGGTAAAATCCAATATATATCTGGTGATATCCCGGGTGCTATTACATATAGCGCAATAAATCAAAGTTCATTGTCTGTAGGAGGCCCTGGCGCATGAATCTGTACAGCGGGAACGACCTCGGACCACCAGGGGCCGAGAAAACCACCGTCTCATGGGGCCGGACACTCAGGGTCAGTGAAAAATCCAATATATATCTGGTGATATCTCGGGTGCTATTACAGATAGCGCAATAAATCAAAGTGCATTGTCTGTAGGAGGCCCTGGCGCATGAATCTGTACAGAGGGAACGACCTCGGACCACCAGGGGCCGAGAAAAACACCGTCTCATGGGGCCGGACACTCAGGGTCAGTGAAAAATAAAATATATATCTGGTGATATCTCGGGTGCTATTACAGATAGCGCAATAAATCAAAGTGCATTGTCTGTAGGAGGCCCTGGCTCATGAATCTGTGCAGCGGGAACGACCTAGGACCACAAGGGGCCGAGACAACCACCGTCTCATGGGGCCGGACACTCAGGGTCAGGGAAAAATCCAATATATATCTGGTGATATTTCGGGTGCTGTTACAGATAGCGCAATAAATCAAAGTGCATTGTCTGTAGGAGGCCCTGGCTCATAAATGTGTACAGCGGGAACGACCTCGGACCTCCAGGGGCCGAGAAAAACACCGTCTCATGGGGCTGGACACTCAGGGTCAGTGAAAAATAAAATATATATCTGGTGATATCTCGGGTGCTATTACAGATAGCGCAATAAATCAAACTGCATTGTCTGTAGGAGGCCCTGGCGCATGAATCTGTGCAGCGGGAACGACCTCGGACCACCAGGGTCCGAGAAAATCACAATCTCATGGGGCCGGACACTCAGGGTCAGGTGAATATCCTATATATATCTGGTGATATCTCGGGTGCTATTAGAGATAGCGCAATAAACCAAAGTGAATTATCTGCAGGAGGACCTGGCGCATGAATCTGTGCAGCGGGAACGACCTCGGACCACCAGGGGCCGAGACAACCACCGTCTCATAGGGCCTGACACTCAGGGTCAGGGTAAAATCCAATATATATCTGGTGATATCTCGGGTGCTATTACATATAGCGCAATAAATCAAAGTTCATTGTCTGCAGGAGACACTGGCGCATGAATCTGTGCAGCGGGAACGACCTTGGACCACCAGGGGCCGAGACAACAACCGTCTCATGGGGCCTGACACTCAGGGTCAGGGTAAAATCCAATATATATCTGGTGATATCTCGGGTGCTATTACATATAGCGCAATAAATCAAAGTTCATTGTCTGTAGGAGGCCCTGGCGCATGAATCTGTACAGCGGGAACGACCTCGGACCACCAGGGGCCGAGAAAACCACCGTCTCATGGGGCCGGACACTCAGGGTCAGTGAAAAATCCAATATATATCTGGTGATATCTCGGGTGCTATTACAGATAGAGCAATAAATCAAAGTACATTGTCTGTAGGAGGCCCTGGCGCATGAATCTGTGCAGCGGGAACGACCTCGGACCACCAGGGGCCAAGACAACCACCGTCTCATGGGGCCGGACACTCAGAGTCAGGGTAAAATCCAATATATATCTGGTGATATCTCGGGTGCTATTACATATAGCGCAATTAATCAAATTTCATTGTCTGTAGGAGGCCCTGGCGCATGAATCTGTACAGCGGGAAGGACCTCGGACCACCAGGGGCCGAGAAAACCACCGTCTCATGGGGCCTGACACTCAGGGTCAGGGTAAAATCCAATATATATCTGGTGATATCTCGGGTGCTATTACATATAGCGCAATAAATTAAAGTTCCTTGTCTGTAGGAGGCCCTGGCGCATGAATCTGTACAGCGGCAACAACCTCGGACCACCAGGGGCCGAGAAAACCACAGTCTCATGGGTCCGGACACTCAGGGTCAGGTGAATATCCTATATATATCTGGTGATATCTTGGGTGCTATTAGAGATAGCGCAATAAACCAAAGTGAATTATCTGCAGGAGACACTGGCGCATGAATCTGTGCAGCGGGAACAACCTCGGACCACGAGGGGCCGAGACAACCACCGTCTCATGGGGCCGGACACTCAGGGTCAGGGTAAAATCCAATATATATCTGGTGATATCCCGGGTGCTATTACATATAGCGCAATAAATCAAAGTTCATTGTCTGTAGGAGGCCCTGGCGCATGAATCTGTACAGCGGGAACGACCTCGGACCACCAGGGGCCGAGAAAACCACCGTCTCATGGGGCCGGACACTCAGGGTCAGTGAAAAATCCAATATATATCTGGTGATATCTCGGGTGCTATTACAGATAGCGCAATAAATCAAAGTGCATTGTCTGTAGGAGGCCCTGGCGCATGAATCTGTGCAGCGGGAACGACCTCGGACCACCAGGGTCCGAGAAAATCACAGTCTCATGGGACCGGACACTCTGGGTCAGGGGAAAATCCAATATATATCTGGTGATATCTCGGGTGCTATTACAGATAGCGCAATAAATCAAAGTGCATTGTCTGTAGGAGGCCCTGGCGCATGAATCTGTGCAGCGGGAACGACCTCGGACCACCAGGGGCCGAGAAAACCACAGTCTCATGGGGCCGGACACTCAGGGTCAGGTGAATATCCTATATATATCTGGTGATATCTCGGGTGCTATTAGAGATAGCGCAATAAACCAAAGAGAATTATCTGCAGGAGGCCCTGGCGCATGAATCTGTGCAACGGGAACGACCTCGGACCACCAGGGGCCGAGAAAACCACAGTCTCATGGGGCCGAACACTCAGGGTCAGGGAAAAATCCAATATATATCTGTTGATATCTTGGGTGCTATTAGAGATAGGGCAATAAACCAAAGTGAATTATCTGCAGGAGACACTGGCGCATGAATCTGTGCAGCGGGAACGACCTCGGACCACCAGGGGCCAAGACAACCACCGTCTCATGGGGCCGGACACTCAGGGTCAGGGTAAAATCCAATATATATCTGGTGATATCTCGGGTGCTATTACATATAGCGCAATAAATCAAAGTGCATTGTCTGTAGGAGGCCCAGGCGCATGAATCTGTGCAGCGGGAACGACCTCGGACCACCAGGGTCCGAGAAAACCACAGTCTCATGGGGCCGGACACTCAGGGTCAGGGGAAAATCCAATATATATCTTGTGATATCTCGGGTGCTATTAGAGATAGCGCAATAAACCAACGTGAATTATCTGCAGGAGGCCCTGGCGCATGAATCTGTGCAACGGGAACGACCTCGGACCACCAGGGGCCGAGTAAACCACAGTCTCATGGGGCCGGACACTCAGGGTCAGGGGAAAATCCAATATATATCTGGTGATATCTCGGATACTATTAGAGATAGCGCAGTAAACCAATGTGAATTATCTGCAGGAGGCACTGGCGCATGAATCTGTGCAGCGGGCACCTCCTCGGACCTCCAGGGGCCGAGACAACCACCGTCTCATGGGGCCGGACACTTAGGGTCACTGAAAAATCCAATATATATCTGGTGATATCTCGGGTGCTATTACAGATAGCGCAATAAATCAAAGTGCATTGTCTGTAGGAGGCCCGGGCGCCTGAATCTGTGCAGTGGGAACCACCTCGGACAACCAGGGGACGAGAAAACCACAGTCTCATGGGGCCGGACACTCAGTGTCAGGGGAAAATCCAATATATATCTGGTGATATCTCGGGTGCTATTAGAGATAGCGCAATAAATCAAAGTGCATTGTCTGTAGGAGGCCCTGGCGCATGAATCTGTGCAGCGGGAACAACCTCGGACCACCATCGGCAGAGAAAACCACAGTCTCATGGGGTCGGACATTCAGGGTCAGGGCAAAATCCAATATAAATCTGGTGATATCTCGGGTACTATTAGAGATAGCGCAATAAATCAAAGTGCATTGTCTGTAGGAGGCCCTGGCGCCTGAATCTGTGTAGTGGGAACGACCTCGGACAACCAGGGGACGAGAAAACCACAGTCTCATGGGGCCGGACACTCAGTGTCAGGAGAAAATCCAATATATATCTGGTGATATCTCGGGTGCTATTAGAGATAGCGCAATAAACCAAAGTGAATTATCTGCAGGAGGACCTGGCGCATGAATCTGTGCAGCGGGAACGACCTCGGACCACCAGGGGCCGAGACAACCACCGTCTCATGGGGCCGAACAATCAGGGTCAGGGAAAAATCCAATATATATCTGTTGATATCTCGGGTGCTATTACATATAGCGCAATTAATCAAATTTCATTGTCTGTAGGAGGCCCTGGCGCATGAATCTGTACAGCGGGAACGACCTCGGACCACCAGGGGCCGAGAAAACCACCGTCTCATGGGGCCGGACACACAGGGTCAGGGTAAAATCCAATATATATCTGGTGATATCTCGGGTGCTATTACATATAGCGCAATAAATCAAAGTTCATTGTCTGTAGGAGGCCCTGGCGCATGAATCTGTACAGCGGGAACGACCTCGGACCACCAGGGGCCGAGAAAACCACCGTCTCATGGGGCCGGACACTCAGGGTCAGTGAAAAATCCAATTTATATCTGGTGATATCTCGGGTGCTATTACAGATAGCGCAATAAATCAAAGTGCATTGTCTGTAGGAGGCCCTGGCTCATAAATCTGTACAGCGGGAACGACCTCGGACCTCCAGGGGCCGAGAAAAACACCGTCTCATGGGGCCGGACACTAAGTGTCAGTGAAAAATAAAATATATATCTGGTGATATCTCGGGTGCCATTACAGATAGCGCAATAAATCAAACTGCATTGTCTGTAGGAGGCCCTGGCGCATGAATCTGTGCAGCGGGAACGACCTCGGACCACCAGGGTCGGAGAAAATCACAGTCACATGGGGCCGGACACTCAGGGTCAGGTGAATATCCTATATATATCTGGTGATATCTCGGGTGCTATTAGAGATAGCGCAATAAACCAAAGAGAATTATCTGCAGGAGGCCCTGGCGCATGAATCTGTGCAACGGGAACGACCTCGGACCACCAGGGGCCGAGAAAACCACAGTCTCATGGGGCCGGACACTCAGGGTCAGGGAAAAATCCATTATATATCTGGTGATATCTTGGGTGCTATTAGAGATAGCGCAATAAACCAAAGTGAATTATCTGCAGGTGGACCTGGCGCATGAATCTGTGCAGCGGGAACGACCTCGGACCACCAGGGGCCGAGACAACCACCGTCTCATGGGGCCGGACACTCTGGGTCAGGGTAAAATCCAATATATATCTGGTGATATCTCGGGTGCTATTACATATAGCGCAATAAATAAAAGTGCATTGTCTGTAGGAGGTCCTGGCGCATGAATCTGTGCAACGTGAACGACCTCGGACCACCAGGGGCCGAGAAAACCACAGTCTCATGGGGCCGAACACTCAGGGTCAGGGAAAAATCCAATATATATCTGTTGATATCTTGGGTGCTATTAGAGATAGGGCAATAAACCAAAGTGAATTATCTGCAGGAGACACTGGCGCATGAATCTGTGCAGCGGGAACGACCCCGGACCACCAGGGGCCAAGACAACCACCGTCTCATGGGGCCGGACACTCAGGGTCAGGGTAAAATCCAATATATATCTGGTGATATCTCGGGTGCTATTACATATAGCGCAATAAATCAAAGTGCATTGTCTGTAGGAGGCCCTGGCGCATGAATCTGTGCAGCGGGAACGACCTCGGACCACCAGGGTCCGAGAAAACCACAGTCTCATGGGGCCGGACACTCAGGGTCAGGGGAAAATCCAATATATATCTTGTGATATCTCGGGTGCTATTAGAGATAGCGCAGTAAACCAATGTGAATTATCTGCAGGAGGCACTGGCGCATGAATCTGTGCAGCGGGCACCTCCTCGGACCTCCAGGGGCCGAGACAACCACCGTCTCATGGGGCCGGACACTTAGGGTCACTGAAAAATCCAATATATATCTGGTGATATCTCGGGTGCTATTACAGATAGCGCAATAAATCAAAGTGCATTGTCTGTAGGAGGCCCGGGCGCCTGAATCTGTGCAGTGGGAACCACCTCGGACAACCAGGGGACGAGAAAACCACAGTCTCATGGGGCCGGACACTCAGTGTCAGGGGAAAATCCAATATATATCTGGTGATATCTCGGGTGCTATTAGAGATAGCGCAATAAATCAAAGTGCATTGTCTGTAGGAGGCCCTGGCGCATGAATCTGTGCAGCGGGAACAACCTCGGACCACCATCGGCAGAGAAAACCACAGTCTCATGGGGTCGGACATTCAGGGTCAGGGCAAAATCCAATATAAATCTGGTGATATCTCGGGTACTATTAGAGATAGCGCAGTAAACCAAAGTGAATTATCTGCAGTAGGCACTGGCGCATAAATCTGTGCAGCGGGAACGTCCTCAGACTTCCAGGGGCCGAGACAACCACCGTCTCATGGGGCCGGACACTCAGGGTCAGGGGAAAATCCAATATATATCTTGTGATATCTCGGGTGCTATTAGAGATAGCGCAATAAACCAACGTGAATTATCTGCAAGAGGCCCTGGCGCATGAATCTGTGCAACGGGAACGACCTCGGACCACCAGGGGCCGAGAAAACCACAGTCTCATGGGGCCGAACAATCAGGGTCAGGGAAAAATCCAATATATATCTGTTGATATCTTGGGTGCTATTAGAGATAGGGCAATAAACCAAAGTGAATTATCTGCAGGAGACACTGGCGCATGAATCTGTGCAGCGGGAACGACCTCGGACCACCAGGGGCCGAGAAAACCACCGTCTCATGGGGCCGGACACTCAGGGTCAGTGAAAAATCCAATATATATCTGGTGATATCTCGGGTGCTATTACATATAGCGCAATAAATCAAAGTTCATTGTCTGCAGGAGACACTGGCGCATGAATCTGTGCAGCGGGAACGACCTCGGACCACCAGGGGCCGAGACAACAACCGTCTCATGGGGCCTGACACTCTGGGTCAGGGTAAAATCCAATATATATCTGGTGATATCTCGGGTGCTATTACATATAGCGCAATAAATCAAAGTTCATTGTCTGTAGGAGGCCCTGGCGCATGAATCTGTACAGCGGGAACGACCTCGGACCACCAGGGGCCGAGAAAACCACCGTCTCATGGGGCCGGACACTCAGGGTCAGTGAAAAATCCAATATATATCTGGTGATATCTCGGGTGCTATTACAGATAGCCCAATAAATCAAAGTACATTGTCTGTAGGAGGCCCTGGCGCATGAATCTGTGCAGCGGGAACGACCTCGGACCACCAGGGGCCAAGACAACCACCGTCTCATGGGGCCGGACACTCAGAGTCAGGGTAAAATCCAATATATATCTGGTGATATCTCGGGTGCTATTACATATAGCGCAATTAATCAAATTTCATTGTCTGTAGGAGGCCCTGGCGCATGAATCTGTACAGCGGGAACGACCTCGGACCACCAGGGGCCGAGAAAACCACCGTCTCATGGGGCCGGACACTCAGGGTCAGTGAAAAATCCAATTTATATCTGGTGATATCTCGGGTGCTATTACAGATAGCGCAATAAATCAAAGTGCATTGTCTGTAGGAGGCCCTGGCTCATAAATCTGTACAGCGGGAACGACCTCGGACCTCCAGGGGCCGAGAAAAACACCGTCTCATGGGGCCGGACACTAAGTGTCAGTGAAAAATAAAATATATATCTGGTGATATCTCGGGTGCCATTACAGATAGCGCAATAAATCAAACTGCATTGTCTGTAGGAGGCCCTGGCGCATGAATCTGTGCAGCGGGAACGACCTCGGACCACCAGGGTCCGAGAAAATCACAGTCACATGGGGCCGGACACTCAGGGTCAGGTGAATATCCTATATATATCTGGTGATATCTCGGGTGCTATTAGAGATAGCGCAATAAACCAAAGAGAATTATCTGCAGGAGGCCCTGGCGCATGAATCTGTGCAACGGGAACGACCTCGGACCACCAGGGGCCGAGAAAACCACAGTCTCATGGGGCCGGACACTCAGGGTCAGGGAAAAATCCAATATATATCTGGTGATATCTTGGGTGCTATTAGAGATAGCGCAATAAACCAAAGTGAATTATCTGCAGGAGGACCTGGCGCATGAATCTGTGCAGCGGGAACGACCTCGGACCACCAGGGGCCGAGACAACCACCGTCTCATGGGGCCGGACACTCAGGGTCAGGGTAAAATCCAATATATATCTGGTGATATCTCGGGTGCTATTACATATAGCGCAATAAATAAAAGTGCATTGTCTGTAGGAGGCCCTGGCGCATGAATCTGTGCAACGTGAACGACCTCGGACCACCAGAGGCCGAGAAAACCACAGTCTCATGGGGCCGAACACTCAGGGTCAGGGAAAAATCCAATATATATCTGTTGATATCTTGGGTGCTATTAGAGATAGGGCAATAAACCAAAGTGAATTATCTGCAGGAGACACTGGCGCATGAATCTGTGCAGCGGGAACGACCTCGGACCACCAGGGGCCAAGACAACCACCGTCTCATGGGGCCGGACACTCAGGGTCAGGGTAAAATCCAATATATATCTGGTGATATCTCGGGTGCTATTACAGATAGCGCAATAAATCAAAGTGCATTGTCTGTAGGAGGCCCGGGCGCCTGAATCTGTGCAGTGGGAACCACCTCGGACAACCAGGGGACGAGAAAACCACAGTGTCACGGGGCCGGACACTCAGTGTCAGGGGAAAATCCAATATATATCTGGTGATATCTCGGGTGCTATTAGAGATAGCGCAATAAATCAAAGTGCATTGTCTGTAGGAGGCCCTGGCGCATGAATCTGTGCAGCGGGAACAACCTCGGACCACCATCGGCAGAGAAAACCACAGTCTCATGGGGTCGGACATTCAGGGTCAGGGCAAAATCCAATATAAATCTGGTGATATCTCGGGTACTATTAGAGATAGCGCAGTAAACCAAAGTGAATTATCTGCAGGAGGCACTGGCGCATAAATCTGTGCAGCGGGAACGTCCTCAGACTTCCAGGGGCCGAGACAACCACCGTCTCATGGGGCCGGACACTCAGGGTCAGGGGAAAATCCAATATATATCTTGTGATATCTCGGGTGCTATTAGAGATAGCGCAATAAACCAACGTGAATTATCTGCAGGAGGCCCTGGCGCATGAATCTGTGCAACGGGAACGACCTCGGACCACCAGGGGCCGAGTAAACCACAGTCTCATGGGGCCGGACACTCAGGGTCAGGTGAATATCCTATATATATCTGGTGATATCTCGGGTGCTATTAGAGATAGCGCAATAAACCAACGTGAATTATCTGCAGGAGGCCCTGGCGCATGAATCTGTGCAACGGGAACGACCTCGGACCACCAGGGGCCGAGACAACCACCGTCTCATGGGGCCGGACACTCAGGGTCAGGGTAAAATCCAATATATATCTGGTGATATCTCGGGTGCTATTACATATAGCGCAATAAATCAAAGTGCATTGTCTGTAGGAGGCCCGGGCGCCTGAATCTGTGCAGTGGGAACCACCTCGGACAACCAGGGGACGAGAAAACCACAGTGTCACGGGGCCGGACACTCAGTGTCAGGGGAAAATCCAATATATATCTGGTGATATCTCGGGTGCTATTAGAGATAGCGCAATAAATCAAAGTGCATTGTCTGTAGGAGGCCCTGGCGCATGAATCTGTGCAGCGGGAACAACCTCGGACCACCATCGGCAGAGAAAAGCACAGTCTCATGGGGTCGGACATTCAGGGTCAGGGCAAAATCCAATATAAATCTGGTGATATCTCGGGTACTATTAGAGATAGCGCAGTAAACCAAAGTGAATTATCTGCAGGAGGCACTGGCGCATAAATCTGTGCAGCGGGAACGTCCTCAGACTTCCAGGGGCCGAGACAACCACCGTCTCATGGGGCCGGACACTCAGGGTCAGGGGAAAATCCAATATATATCTTGTGATATCTCGGGTGCTATTAGAGATAGCGCAATAAACCAACGTGAATTATCTGCAGGAGGCCCTGGCGCATGAATCTGTGCAACGGGAACGACCTCGGACCACCAGGGGCCGAGTAAACCACAGTCTCATGGGGCCGGACACTCAGGGTCAGGTGAATATCCTATATATATCTGGTGATATCTCGGGTGCTATTAGAGATAGCGCAATAAACCAACGTGAATTATCTGCAGGAGGCCCTGGCGCATGAATCTGTGCAACGGGAACGACCTCGGACCACCAGGGGCCGAGACAACCACCGTCTCATGGGGCCGGACACTCAGGGTCAGGGTAAAATCCAATATATATCTGGTGATATCTCGGGTGCTATTACATATAGCGCAATAAATCAAAGTGCATTGTCTGTAGGAGGCCTTGGCGCATGAATCTGTACAGCGGGAACGACCTCGGACCACCAGGGGCCGAGAAAACCACCGTCTCATGGGGCCGGACAGTCAGGGTCAGTGAAAAATCCAATATATATCTGGTGATATCTCGGGTGCTATTACAGATAGCGCAATAAACCAACGTGAATTATCTGCAGGAGGCCCTGGCGCATGAATCTGTGCAACGGGAACGACCTCGGACCACCAGGGGCCGAGTAAACCACAGTCTCATGGGGCCGGACACTCAGGGTCAGGGGAAAATCCAATATATATCTGGTGATATCTCGGATACTATTAGAGATAGCGCAGTAAACCAATGTGAATTATCTGCAGGAGGCACTGGCGCATGAATCTGTGCAGCGGGCACCTCCTCGGACCTCCTGGGGCCGAGACAACCACCGTCTCATGGGGCCGGACACTTAGGGTCACTGAAAAATCCAATATATATCTGGTGATATCTCGGGTGCTATTAGAGATAGCGCAATAAATCAAAGTGCATTGTCTGTAGGAGGCACTGGCGCATGAATCTGTGCAGCGGGAACAACCTCGGACCACCATCGGCAGAGAAAACCACGGTCTCATGGGGTCGGACATTCAGGGTCAGGGCAAAATCCAATATAAATCTGGTGATATCTCGGATACTATTAGAGATAGCGCAGTAAACCAAAGTGAATGATCTGCAGGAGGCACTGGCGCATGAATCTGTGCAGCGGGCACCTCCTCGGAACTCCAGCGGCCGAGACAACCAGCGTCTCATGGGGCCGGACACTTAAGGTCACTGAAAAATCCAATATATATCTGGTGATATCTCGGGTGCTATTACAGATAGCGCAATAAATCAAAGTTCATTGTCTGTAGGAGGCCCTGGCGCATGAATCTGTACAGCGGGAACGACCTCGGACCACCAGGGGCCGAGACAAAAACCGTCTCATGGGGCCGGACACTCAGAGTCAGGGTAAAATCCAATATATATCTGGTGATATCTCGGGTGCTATTACATATAGCGCAATTAATCAAATTTCATTGTCTGTAGGAGGCCCTGGCGCATGAATCTGTACAGCGGGAACGACCTCGGACCACCAGGGGCCGAGACAACCACCGTCTCATGGGGCCTGACACTCAGGGTCAGGGTAAAATCCAATATATATCTGGTGATATCTCGGGTGCTATTACATATAGCGCAATAAATAAAAGTGCATTGTCTGCAGGAGACACTGGCGCATGAATCTGTGCAGCGGGAACGACCTCGGACCACCAGGGGCCGAGACAACAACCGTCTCATGGGGCCTGACACTCTGGGTCAGGGTAAAATCCAATATATATCTGGTGATATCTCGGGTGCTATTACATATAGCGCAATAAATCAAAGTTCATTGTCTGTAGGAGGCTCTGGCGCATGAATCTGTACAGCGGGAACGACCTCGGACCACCAGGGGCCGAGAAAACCACCGTCTCATGGGGCCGGACACTCAGGGTCAGTGAAAAATCCAATATATATCTGGTGATATCTCGGGTGCTATTACAGATAGCGCAATAAATCAAAGTGCATTGTCTGTAGGAGGCCCTGGCGCATGAATCTGTGCAGCGGGAACGACCTCGGACCACCAGGGTCCGAGAAAATCACAGTCTCATGGGACCGGACACTCTGGGTCAGGGGAAAATCCAATATATATCTGGTGATATCTCGGGTGCTATTACAGATAGCGCAATAAATCAAAGTGAATTGTCTGTAGGAGGCCCTGGCGCATGAATTTGTGCAGCGGGAACGACCTCGGACCACCAGGGGCCGAGAAAACCACAGTCTCATGGGGCCGGACACTCAGGGTCAGGGGAAAATCCAATATATATCTTGTGATATCTCGGGTGCTATTAGAGATAGCGCAATAAACCAACGTGAATTATCTGCAGGAGGCCCTGGCGCATGAGTCTGTGCAACGGGAACGACCTCGGACCACCAGGGGCCGAGTAAACCACAGTCTCATGGGGCCGGACACTCAGGGTCAGGGGAAAATCCAATATATATCTGGTGATATCTCGGATACTATTAGAGATAGCGCAGTAAACCAAAGTGAATGATCTGCAGGAGGCACTGGCGCATGAATCTGTGCAGCGGGCACCTCCTCGGACCTCCAGGGGCCGAGACAACCAGCGTCTCATGGGGCCGGACACTTAAGGTCACTGAAAAATCCAATATATATCTGGTGATATCTCGGGTGCTATTAGATACAGCGCAATAAACCAAAGTGAATTATCTGCAGGAGGCCCTGGCGCATGAATCTGGGCAGCGGGAACGACCTCGGACCACCAGGGGCCGAGAAAACCACAGTCTCATGGGGCCGGACACTCAGGGTCAGGGATAAATCCAATATATATCTGTTGATATCTTGGGTGCTATTAGAGATAGCGCAATAAACCAAAGTGAATTATCTGCAGGAGACACTGGCGCATGAATCTGTGCAGCGGGAACAGCCTCGGATCACCAGGGGCCGAGACAACCACCGTCTCATGGGGCCGGACACTCAGGGTCAGGGAAAAATGCAATATATATCTGGTGATATGTCGGGTGCTATTACAGATAGCGCAATAAATCAAAGTGCATTGTCTGGAGGAGGCCGTGGCGCATGAATCTGGGCAGCGGGAACGACCTCGGACCACCAGGGGCCGAGAAAACCACAGTCTCATGGGGCCGGACACTCAGGGTCAGGGGAAAATCCAATATATATCTGGTAATATCTCGGGTGCTATTAGATACAGCGCAATAAACCAAAGTGAATTATCTGCAGGAGGCCCTGGCGCATGAATCTGGGCAGCGGGAACGACCTCGGACCACCAGGGGCCGAGAAAACCACAGTCTAATGGGGCCGGACACTCAGGGTCAGGGGAAAATCCAATATATATCTGGTGATATCACGGGGGCTATTAGATACAGCGCAATAAACCAAAGTGAATTATCTGCAAGAGGCCCGGGCGCATGCATCTGTGCAGCCGGAACGACATCGGACCACCAGGGGCCGAGAAAACCACCGTCTCATGGGGCCGGACACTCAGAGTCAGGGGAAAATCCAATATATATCTGGTGATATCTCGGGTGCTATTAGAGATAGCGCAATAAACCAAAGTGAATTATCTGCAGGAGGCCCTGGCGCATGAATATGTGCAGCGGGAACGACCTCGGTCCACCAGGGGCCGAGAAAGCCACCGTCTCATGGGGCTGGACGCTCAGGGTGAGGGAAATATCCAATATATATCTGGTGATATCTCGGGTGCTATTACAGATAGCGCAATAAATCAAAGTGCATTGTCTGTAGGAGGCCCTGGCGCATGAACCTGTGCAGCGGGAACGACCTGGGACCACCAGGGGCCGAGAAAACTACAGTCTCATGGGGCCGGACACTCAGGGTCTGAGGAAAATCCAATATATATCTGGTGATATCTCGGGTGCTATTAGATAGAGCGCAATAAACCAAAGTGAATTATCTGCAGGAGGCCCTGGAGCATGCATCTGTGCAGCGGGAACGACCTAGGACCACCAGGGGCCGAGAAAACCACCGTCTCATGGGGCTGGACACTCATAGTGAGGGAAATATCCAATATATATCTGGTGATATCTCGGGTGCTATTACAGATAGCGCAATAAATCAAAGTGCATTGTCTGTAGGAGGCCGTGGCGCAGGATTCTGTGCAGCGGGAACGACCTCGGACCACCAGGGGCCGAGAAAATCACTGTCTCATGGGGCCGGACTGTCAGGGTCAGGGAAAAATCCAATATATATCTGGTGATATCTCGGGTGCTATTAGAGATAGCGCAGTAAACCAAAGTGAATAATCTGCAGGAGGCCCTGGCGCATGCATCTGTGCAGCGGGAACGACCTCCGACCACCAGGGGCCGAGTAAACCAACGTCTCATGGGGCCGGACACTCAGGGTCAGGGAAAAATCCAATATATATCTGGTGATATCTCGGGTGCTATTACAGATAGCGCAATAAATCAAAGTGCATTGTCCGTTGGAGGCCCTGGCGCATGAATCTGTGCAGCTCGAACGACCTCGGACCACCAGGGGCCGAGAAAACCACCGTCTCATGGGGCCGGTCACTCAGGGTCAGGGGAAAATCCAATATATATCTGGTGATATCTCGGGTGCTATTAGAGATAGCGCAATAAACCAAAGTGAATTATCTGCAGGAGGCCCTGGCGCATGCATCTGTGCAGCGGGAACGACCTCCGACCACCAGTGGCCAAGAAAATTACAGATATTCGGAATCCGTCACCCAAGGTCATGTAAAAATTCAGCAAATATCTGGTGATAACTCGGGTGCTATTAGAGACAGCGCAATAAACCAAAGTGCATTGTCTGTAGGAGGCCCTGGCGCATGAATCTGGGCAGCGGGAACGACGTCGGACCACCAGGGGCCGAGAAAATCACCGTCTCATGGAGCCGGACACTCAGGGTCAGGGAAAAATAAAATATATATCTGGTGATATCTCGGGTGCTATTACAGATAGCGCAATAAATCAAAGTGCATTGTCTGTAGGAGGCCCAGGCGAATGAATCTGGCCAGCAGGAACGACCTCCGACCACCAGGGGCCGAGAAAACCACCGTCTCATGGGTCCGGACACTCAGGGTCAGGGAAAAATCCAATATATATCTGGTGATATCTCGGGTGCTATTACAGATAGCGCAATAAATCAAAGTGCATTGTCTGTAGGAGGCCCTGGCGCATGAATCTGTGCAGCTCGAACGACCTCGGACCACCAGGGGCCGAGAAAACCACCGTCTCATGGGGCCGGTCACTCAGGGTCAGGGAAAAATCCAATGTATATCTGGTGATATCTCGGGTGCTATTAGAGATAGCGCAATAAACCAAAGTGGATTATCTGCAGGAGGCCCTGGCGCATGAATCTGTGCAGCGGGAACGACCTTGGACGACCAGGGGCCGAGAAAACCACCGTCTCATGGGGCCGGACACTCAGGGTCAGGGAAAAATCCAATATATATCTGGTGATATCTCGGGTGCTATTACAGATAGCGCAATAAATCAAAGTGCATTGTCTGTAGGAGGCCCTGGCGCATGAATCTGTGCAGTTCGAACGACCTCGGACCACCAGGGGCCGAGAAAACCACCGTCTCATGGGGCAGGACACTCAGGGTCAGGGAAAAATCCAATATATATCTGGTGACATCTCGGGTGCTATTACAGATAGCGCAATAAATCAAAGTGCATTGTCCGTTGGAGGCCCTGGCGAATGAATCTGTGCCGCGGGAACGACCTCGGACCACCAGGGGCCGAGAAAACCACAGTCTCATGGGGCCGGACACTCAGGGTCAGGGGAAAATCCAATATATATCTGGTGATATCTCGGGTGCTATTACAGATAGCGCAATAAATCAAAGTGCATTGTCTGTAGGAGGCCCTGGCGCATGAATCTGGCCAGCGGGAACGACCTCGGACCACCAGGGGCCGGGAAAACCACCGTCTCATGGGTCCGGACACTCAGGGTCAGGGGAAAATCCAATATATATCTGGTTATATCTCGGGTGCTATTACAGATAGCGGAATCAACCAAAGTGCATTGTCTGTAGGAGGCCCTGGCGCGTGAATCTGGGCTGCGGGAACGACCTCGGACCACCAGGGGCCGAGAAAACCACCGTCTCATGGGTCCGGACACTCAGGGTCAGGGAAAAATCCAATATATATCTGGTGATATCTCGGGTGCTATTACAGATAGCGCAATAAATCAAAGTGCCTGTCTGTAGGAGGCCCTGGCGCATGAATCTGTGCAGCTCGAACGACCTCGGATCACCAGGGGCCGAGAAAACCACCGTCTCATGGGGCCGGACACTCAGGGTCAGGGAAAAATCCAATATATATCTGGTGATATCTCGGGTGCTATTACAGATAGCGCAATAAATCAAAGTGCATTGTCTGTAGGAGGCCCTGGCGCATGAATCTGTGCAGTTCGAACGACCTCGGACCACCAGGGGCCGAGAAAACCACCGTCTCATGGGGCAGGACACTCAGGGTCAGGGGAAAATCCAATATATATCTGGTGATATCTCGGGTGCTATTAGAGAGAGCGCAATAAATCAAAGTGCATTGCCTGTAGGAGGCCCTGGCGCGTGAATCTCGGCAGCGGGAACGACCTCGGACCACCAGGGGCCGAGAGAATTACAGATATTCGGAATCCGTCACCCTAGGTCATGTAAAAATCCAGCATATATCTGGAGATATCTCGGGTGCTATTAGAGAGAGCGCAATAAACCAAAGTGAATTATCTGCAGGAGGCCCTGGTGCATGCATCTGTGCAGCGGGAACGACCTCGGACCACCACTCATGGGGCCGGACACTCTGGGTCAGGCAAAAATCCAATATATATCTGGTGATATCTCTGGTGCTATTAGAGATAGGGCAATAAACCAAAGTGAATTATCTGCAGGAGGCCCTGGCGCATGATTCTGTGCAGCGGGAACGACCTCCGACCACCAGGGGCCGAGAAAACCACGGTCTCATGGGGCCGGACTGTCAAGGTCAGGGTAAAATCCAATATATATCTGGTGATATCTCGGGTGCTATTAGAGATAGCGCAATAAATCAAAGTGCATTGTCCGTATGAGACCCTTGCGCATGAATCTGTGCAGCGGCAACGACCTCGGACAACCAGGGGCCGAGAAAACCACCGACACATGGGGCCGGAAACCCAAGGTCATGCAAAAATCCAGTATATATCTGTTGATATCTCGGGTGCTATTAGAGATAGCGCGGTAAATCACAGTGAATTATCTGCACGAGGCCGTTGCGCATGAATCTGTGCCGCGGGAACGACGTCGGACCACCAGGGGCCGAGAAAACCACCGACTAAAGGGGACGGATACTAAGGGGCAGGGAAAAATCCAATATATATCTGGCGATATCTCGGGTGCTATTAGAGATAGCGCAATAAATCAAAGTGCATTGCCTGTAGGAGGCACTGGCGAATGAATCTGTGCAGCAGGAACGACCTCGGACCACCAGGGACCGAGAAAATTACAGATATTCGGAATCCGTCTCCCAAGGTCATGTGATAATCCAGCATATATCTGGTGATATCTCGGGTGCTATTACAGATAGCGGAATAAACCAAAGTGCATTGTCTGTAGGAGGCCCTGGCGCATGAATCTGGCCAGCGGGATCGACCTCGGACCACCAGGGGCCGAGAAAACCACCGTCTCATGTGGCCGGACACTCAGGGTCAGGGGAAAATCCAATATATATCTGGTGATATCTCGGGTGCTATTACAGATAGCGCAATAAACCAAAGTGCTTTGTCTGTGGGAGGCCCTGGCGCATGAATCTGTGCAGCGGCAAAGACCTCGGACAACCAGGGGCCGAGAAAACCACCGACACATGGGGCCGGACACTCAGGGTCAGAGAAAAATCCTATATATATCTGGTGATATCTCGGCTGCTATTAGAGATAGCGCAATAAACCAAAGTGAATTATCTGCAGGCGGCCCTGGCGCATGAATCTGTGCAGCGGGAACGACCTCGGACGACCAGGGGCAGAGAAAACCACCGTCTCATGGGGCCGGATACTCAGGGTCAGGGAAAAATCCAATGTATATCTGGTGATATCTCGGGTGCTATTAGAGATAGCGCAATAAACCAAAGTGAATTATCTGCAGGCGGCCCTGGCGCATGCATCTGTGCAGCGGGAACGACCTACGACCACCAGGGGCCGAGAAAACCATGGTCTCATGTGGCCGGACACTCAGGGTCAGGGAAAAATCCGATATATATCTGGTGATATCTCGGGTGCTATTACAGATAGCGCAATAAATTAAAGTGCATTGTCTGTAGGAGGCCCTGGCGCATGAATCCGGGCAGCGGGAACGACCTCGGACCACCAGGGGCCGAGAAAATTACAGATATTCGGAATCCGTCACCCTAGGTCATGTAAAAATCCAGCATATATCTGGAGATATCTCGGGTGCTATTAGAGAGAGCGCAATAAACCAAAGTGAATTATCTGCAGGAGGCCCTGGTGCATGCATCTGTGCAGCGGGAACGACCTCGGACCACCACTCATGGGGCCGGACACTCAGGGTCAGGCAAAAATCCAATATATATCTGGTGATATCTCGGGTGCTATTACAGATAGCGCAATAAACCAACGTGAATTGTCCGTAGGAGGCCCTGGCGCATGAATCTGGGCAGCGGGAACGACCTCGGACCACCAGGCGCCGAGAAAACCACCGTGTCATGGGGCCGGACACCCAAGGTCATGTAAATACCCAGGATGTATCTGATGATATCTCGGGTGCTATTAGAGATAGCGCAATAAATCAAAGTGCATTGTCTGCAGGAAGCCCTGGCGCATGATTCTGTGCAGCGGGAACGACCTCCGACCACCAGGGGCCGAGAAAACCACGGTCTCATGGGGCCGGAAACTCAGGATCAGGGAAAAATCCAATATATATCTGGTGATATCTCGGGTGCTATTACAGATAGAGCAATAAATCAAAGTTCATTGTCTGTAGGAGGCCCTGGCGCATGAATCTGTGCAGCGGGAACGACCTCGTACAACCAGGGGCCGAGAAAACCACCGTCTCATGGGGCCGGACACCCAAGGTCATGTAAAAATCCAGCATATA
This sequence comes from Nomia melanderi, assembly GCF_051020985.1. Taxonomy (NCBI): domain Eukaryota; kingdom Metazoa; phylum Arthropoda; class Insecta; order Hymenoptera; family Halictidae; genus Nomia; species Nomia melanderi. The sequence goes on along the minus strand of NW_027475166.1, from coordinate 308,563 downwards.
TCTGGTGATATCTCGGGTGCTGTTACAGATAGCGCAATAAACCAAAGTGAATTGTCTGCAGGAAACCCTGTCGCATGAATCTGTTCAGCGGGATCGAACTCGGACCACCAGAGGCCGAGAAAACCATCGACACATGGGGTCGGACACTCAGGGTCAGGGAAAACTCCAATATATATCTGGTGATATCTCGGGTGCTATTAAAGACAGCGCAATAAATCAAAGTGCATTGTCTGCAGGAAGCCCTGGCGCATGATTCTGTGCAGCGGGAACGACCTCCGACCACCAGGGGCCGAGAAAACCACGGTCTCATGGGGCCGGAAACTCAGGGTCAGGGAAAAATCCAATCTATATCTGGTGATATCTCGGGTGCTATTACAGATAGAGCAATAAATCAAAGTTCATTGTCTGTAGGAGGCCCTGGCGCATGAATCCGGGCAGCGGGATCGACATCGGACCACCAGGGGCCGAGAAAACCACCGTGTCATGGGGCCGGACACTCAGGGTCAGGGGAAAATCCAATATATATCTGGTGATATCTCGGGTCCTATTAGAGATAGCGCAATAAGCCAAACATGAATTATCTGCAGGAGGCCCTGGTGCATGCATCTGTGCAGCGGGAACGACCTCGGACCACCACTCATGGGGCCGGACACTCAGGGTCAGGCAAAAATCCAATATATATCTGGTGATATCTCGGGTGCTATTACAGATAGCGCAATAAACCAAAGTGCTTTGTCTGCGGGAGGCCCTGGCGCATGAATCTGTGCAGCGGAAAAGACCTCGGACAACCAGAGGCCGAGAAATCCACCGACACATGGGGCCGGACACTCAGGGTCAGGGAAAAATCCAATATATATCCGGTGATATCTCGGGTGCTATTACAGATAGCGCAATAAATCAAAGACAGTTGTCTGTAGGAAGCCCTGGCGCATGAATCTGTGCAGCGGGAACGACCTCGGACCACCAGGGGCCGAGAGAACCACGGTCTCATGGGGCCGGAAACTTAGGGTCAGGGAAAAATCCAATATATATCTGGTGATATCTCGGGTGCTATTACAGATAGAGCAATAAATCAAAGTTCATTGTCTGTAGGAGGCCCTGGCGCATGAATCTGTGCAGCGGGAACGACCTCGGACGACCAGGGGCCGAGAAAACCACCGTCTCATGGGGCCGGAAACTCAGGGTCAGGGAAAAATCCAATATATATCTTGTGATATCCCGGCTGCTATTAGAGATAGCGCAATAAACCAAAGTGAATTGTCTGCAGGAGGCCCTGGCGCATGAATCTGAGCAGTGGGAGCGACCTCGGACCACCAGGGGCCGAGAAAACCACCGACACATGGCGCCGGACACCCAAGGTCATGTAAAAATCCAGCATATATCTGGTGATATCTCGGGTGCTATTACAGATAGCGCAATAAACCAAAGTGAATTGTCTGCAGGAAACCCTGTCGCATGAATCTGTTCAGCGGGATCGAACTCGGACCACCAGGGGCCGAGAAAACCACAGTCTCATGGGGCCGGACACTCAGGGTCAGGGGAAAATCCAATATATATCTTGTGATATCTCGGGTGCTATTAGATATAGCGCAATAAACCAAAGTGAATTATCTGCAGGCGGCCCTGGCGCATGCATCTGTGCAGCGGGAACGACCTCGGACCACCAGCGGCCGAGAAAACCACCGACACATGGGGCCGCACACTCAGGGTCAGGGAAAAACCCAATATATATCTGGTGATAACTCTGGTGCTATTACAGATAGCGCAAAATAAATTAAAGTGATTTGTCTGTAGGATGCCCTGGCGCATGAATCTGTGCAGCGGGATCGACGTCGGACCACCAGGGGCCGAGAAAATCACCGTCTCATGAGGCCGGACAGTCAGGGTCAGGGAAAAATCCAATATACATCTGGTGTTATCTCGGGTGCTATTAGAGATAGCGCAATAAATCAAACACCATTGTCTGCAGGAGGCCCTGGCGCATGAATCTGTGCAGCGGGAACGACCTCGGACGTCCAGGGGCCGAGAAAACCACCGTCTCATGGGGCCGGAAACTCAGGGTCAGGGAAAAATCCAATATATATCTGGTGATATCTCGGGTGCTATTAGAGATAGCGCAATAAACCAAAGTGAATTATCTGCAGGCGGCCCTGGCGCATGAATCTGTGCAGCGGGAACGACCTCGGACGACCAGGGGCAGAGAAAACCACCGTCTCATGGGGCCGGAAACTCAGGGTCAGGGAAAAATCCAATGTATATCTGGTGATATCTCGGGTGCTATTAGAGATAGCGCAATAAACCAAAGTGAATTATCTGCAGGCGGCCGTGGTGCATGCATCTGTGCAGCGGGAACGACCTACGACCACCAGGGGCCGAGAAAACCACGGTCTCATGTGGCCGGACACTCAGGGTCAGGGAAAAATCCGATATATATCTGGTGATATCTCGGGTGCTATTACAGATAGCGAAATAAGCCAAAGTGAATTATCTGCAGGAGGCCCTGGCGCATGAATTTGTGCAGCGGGAACGACCTCGGACGACCAGGGGCCGAGAAAACCACAGTCTCATAGGGCCGGACACTCAGGGTCAGGGGAAAATCCAATATATATCTGGTGATATCTCGGGTGCTATTACAGATAGCGCAATAAACCAAAGTGCTTTGTCTGCGGGAGGCCCTGGCGCATGAATCTGTGCAGCGGAAAAGACCTCGGACAACCAGAGGCCGAGAAATCCGCCGACACATGGGGCCGGACACTCAGGGTCAGGGAAAAATCCAATATATATCCGGTGATATCTCGGGTGCTATTACAGATAGCGCAATAAATCAAAGACAATTGTCTGTAGGAAGCCCTGGCGCATGAATCTGTGCAGCGGGAACGACCTCGGACCACCAGGGGCCGAGAAAACCACGGTCTCATGGGGCCGGACACCCAAGGTCATGTAAAAATCCAGCATATATCTGGTGATATCTCGGGTGCTGTTACAGATAGCGCAATAAACCAAAGTGAATTGTCTGCAGGAAACCCTGTCGCATGAATCTGTTCAGCGGGATCGAACTCGGACCACCAGGGGCCGAGAAAACCATCGACACATGGGGTCGGACACTCAGGGTCAGGGAAAACTCCAATATATATCTGGTGATATCTCGGGTGCTATTAAAGACAGCGCAATAAATCAAAGTGCATTGTCTGCAGGAAGCCCTGGCGCATGATTCTGTGCAGCGGGAACGACCTCCGACCACCAGGGGCCGAAAAAACCACGGTCTCATGGGGCCGGAAACTCAGGGTCAGGGAAAAATCCAATATATATCTGGTGATATCTCGGGTGCTATTACAGATAGAGCAATAAATCAAAGTTCATTGTCTGTAGGAGGCCCTGGCGCATGAATCTGTGCAGCGGGAACGACCTCGGACGACCAGGGGCAGAGAAAACCACCGTCTCATGGGGCCGGATACTCAGGGTCAGGGAAAAATCCAATGTATATCTGGTGATATCTCGGGTGCTATTAGAGATAGCGCAATAAACCAAAGTGAATTATCTGCAGGCGGCCCTGGCGCATGCATCTGTGCAGCGGGAACGACCTACGACCACCAGGGGCCGAGAAAACCACGGTCTCATGTGGCCGGACACTCAGGGTCAGGGAAAAATCCGATATATATCTGGTGATATCTCGGGTGCTATTACAGATAGCGCAATAAATTAAAGTGCATTGTCTGTAGGAGGCCCTGGCGCATGAATCCGGGCAGCGGGAACGACCTCGGACCACCAGGGGCCGAGAAAATTACAGATATTCGGAATCCGTCACCCTAGGTCATGTAAAAATCCAGCATATATCTGGAGATATCTCGGATGCTATTAGAGAGAGCGCAATAAACCAAAGTGAATTATCTGCAGGAGGCCCTGGTGCATGCATCTGTGCAGCGGGAACGACCTCGGACCACCACTCATGGGGCCGGACACTCAGGGTCAGGGAAAAATCCAATATATATCCGGTGATATCTCGGGTGCTATTACAGATAGCGCAATAAATCAAAGACAATTGTCTGTAGGAAGCCCTGGCGCATGAATCTGTGCAGCGGGAACGACCTCGGACCTCCAGGGGCCGAGAAAACCACCGTCTCATGTGGCCGGACACTCAGGGTCAGGGGAAAATCCAATATATATCTGGTGATATCTCGGGTGCTATTAGAGATAGCGCAATAAACCAACGTGAATTGTCCGTAGGAGGCCCTGGCGCATGAATCTGGGCAGCGGGAACGACCTCGGACCACCAGGCGCCGAGAAAACCACCGTGTCATGGGGCCGGACACCCAAGGTCATGTAAATACCCAGGATGTATCTGATGATATCTCGGGTGCTATTAGAGATAGCGCAATAAATCAAAGTGCATTGTCTGCAGGAAGCCCTGGCGCATGATTCTGTGCAGCGGGAACGACCTCCGACCACCAGGGGCCGAGAAAACCACGGTCTCATGGGGCCGGAAACTCAGGATCAGGGAAAAATCCAATATATATCTGGTGATATCTCGGGTGCTATTACAGATAGAGCAATAAATCAAAGTTCATTGTCTGTAGGAGGCCCTGGCGCATGAATCTGTGCAGCGGGAACGACCTCGTACAACCAGGGGCCGAGAAAACCACCGTCTCATGGGGCCGGACACCCAAGGTCATGTAAAAATCCAGCATATATCTGGTGATATCTCGGGTGCTGTTACAGATAGCGCAATAAACCAAAGTGAATTGTCTGCAGGAAACCCTGTCGCATGAATCTGTTCAGCGGGATCGAACTCGGACCACCAGAGGCCGAGAAAACCATCGACACATGGGGTCGGACACTCAGGGTCAGGGAAAACTCCAATATATATCTGGTGATATCTCGGGTGCTATTAAAGACAGCGCAATAAATCAAAGTGCATTGTCTGCAGGAAGCCCTGGCGCATGATTCTGTGCAGCGGGAACGACCTCCGACCACCAGGGGCCGAGAAAACCACGGTCTCATGGGGCCGGAAACTCAGGGTCAGGGAAAAATCCAATCTATATCTGGTGATATCTCGGGTGCTATTACAGATAGAGCAATAAATCAAAGTTCATTGTCTGTAGGAGGCCCTGGCGCATGAATCCGGGCAGCGGGATCGACATCGGACCACCAGGGGCCGAGAAAACCACCGTGTCATGGGGCCGGACACTCAGGGTCAGGGGAAAATCCAATATATATCTGGTGATATCTCGGGTCCTATTAGAGATAGCGCAATAAGCCAAACATGAATTATCTGCAGGAGGCCCTGGTGCATGCATCTGTGCAGCGGGAACGACCTCGGACCACCACTCATGGGGCCGGACACTCAGGGTCAGGCAAAAATCCAATATATATCTGGTGATATCTCGGGTGCTATTACAGATAGCGCAATAAACCAAAGTGCTTTGTCTGCGGGAGGCCCTGGCGCATGAATCTGTGCAGCGGAAAAGACCTCGGACAACCAGAGGCCGAGAAATCCACCGACACATGGGGCCGGACACTCAGGGTCAGGGAAAAATCCAATATATATCCGGTGATATCTCGGGTGCTATTACAGATAGCGCAATAAATCAAAGACAGTTGTCTGTAGGAAGCCCTGGCGCATGAATCTGTGCAGCGGGAACGACCTCGGACCACCAGGGGCCGAGAGAACCACGGTCTCATGGGGCCGGAAACTTAGGGTCAGGGAAAAATCCAATATATATCTGGTGATATCTCGGGTGCTATTACAGATAGAGCAATAAATCAAAGTTCATTGTCTGTAGGAGGCCCTGGCGCATGAATCTGTGCAGCGGGAACGACCTCGGACGACCAGGGGCCGAGAAAACCACCGTCTCATGGGGCCGGAAACTCAGGGTCAGGGAAAAATCCAATATATATCTTGTGATATCCCGGCTGCTATTAGAGATAGCGCAATAAACCAAAGTGAATTGTCTGCAGGAGGCCCTGGCGCATGAATCTGAGCAGTGGGAGCGACCTCGTACCACCAGGGGCCGAGAAAACCACCGACACATGGCGCCGGACACCCAAGGTCATGTAAAAATCCAGCATATATCTGGTGATATCTCGGGTGCTATTACAGATAGCGCAATAAACCAAAGTGAATTGTCTGCAGGAAACCCTGTCGCATGAATCTGTTCAGCGGGATCGAACTCGGACCACCAGGGGCCGAGAAAACCACAGTCTCATGGGGCCGGACACTCAGGGTCAGGGGAAAATCCAATATATATCTTGTGATATCTCGGGTGCTATTAGATATAGCGCAATAAACCAAAGTGAATTATCTGCAGGCGGCCCTGGCGCATGCATCTGTGCAGCGGGAACGACCTCGGACCACCAGCGGCCGAGAAAACCACCGACACATGGGGCCGCACACTCAGGGTCAGGGAAAAACCCAATATATATCTGGTGATAACTCTGGTGCTATTACAGATAGCGCAAAATAAATTAAAGTGCATTGTCTGTAGGATGCCCTGGCGCATGAATCTGTGCAGCGGGATCGACGTCGGACCACCAGGGGCCGAGAAAATCACCGTCTCATGAGGCCGGACAGTCAGGGTCAGGGAAAAATCCAATATACATCTGGTGTTATCTCGGGTGCTATTAGAGATAGCGCAATAAATCAAACACCATTGTCTGCAGGAGGCCCTGGCGCATGAATCTGTGCAGCGGGAACGTCCTCGGACGTCCAGGGGCCGAGAAAACCACCGTCTCATGGGGCCGGAAACTCAGGGTCAGGGAAAAATCCAATATATATCTGGTGATATCTCGGGTGCTATTAGAGATAGCGCAATAAACCAAAGTGAATTATCTGCAGGCGGCCCTGGCGCATGAATCTGTGCAGCGGGAACGACCTCGGACGACCAGGGGCAGAGAAAACCACGGTCTCATGTGGCCGGACACTCAGGGTCAGGGAAAAATCCGATATATATCTGGTGATATCTCGGGTGCTATTACAGATAGCGAAATAAGCCAAAGTGAATTATCTGCAGGAGGCCCTGGCGCATGAATTTGTGCAGCGGGAACGACCTCGGACGACCAGGGGCCGAGAAAACCACAGTCTCATAGGGCCGGACACTCAGGGTCAGGGGAAAATCCAATATATATCTGGTGATATCTCGGGTGCTATTACAGATAGCGCAATAAACCAAAGTGCTTTGTCTGCGGGAGGCCCTGGCGCATGAATCTGTGCAGCGGAAAAGACCTCGGACAACCAGAGGCCGAGAAATCCGCCGACACATGGGGCCGGACACTCAGGGTCAGGGAAAAATCCAATATATATCCGGTGATATCTCGGGTGCTATTACAGATAGCGCAATAAATCAAAGACAATTGTCTGTAGGAAGCCCTGGCGCATGAATCTGTGCAGCGGGAACGACCTCGGACCACCAGGGGCCGAGAAAACCACGGTCTCATGGGGCCGGACACCCAAGGTCATGTAAAAATCCAGCATATATCTGGTGATATCTCGGGTGCTGTTACAGATAGCGCAATAAACCAAAGTGAATTGTCTGCAGGAAACCCTGTCGCATGAATCTGTTCAGCGGGATCGAACTCGGACCACCAGGGGCCGAGAAAACCATCGACACATGGGGTCGGACACTCAGGGTCAGGGAAAACTCCAATATATATCTGGTGATATCTCGGGTGCTATTAAAGACAGCGCAATAAATCAAAGTGCATTGTCTGCAGGAAGCCCTGGCGCATGATTCTGTGCAGCGGGAACGACCTCCGACCACCAGGGGCCGAAAAAACCACGGTCTCATGGGGCCGGAAACTCAGGGTCAGGGAAAAATCCAATATATATCTGGTGATATCTCGGGTGCTATTACAGATAGAGCAATAAATCAAAGTTCATTGTCTGTAGGAGGCCCTGGCGCATGAATCTGTGCAGCGGGAACGACCTCGGACGACCAGGGGCAGAGAAAACCACCGTCTCATGGGGCCGGATACTCAGGGTCAGGGAAAAATCCAATGTATATCTGGTGATATCTCGGGTGCTATTAGAGATAGCGCAATAAACCAAAGTGAATTATCTGCAGGCGGCCCTGGCGCATGCATCTGTGCAGCGGGAACGACCTACGACCACCAGGGGCCGAGAAAACCACGGTCTCATGTGGCCGGACACTCAGGGTCAGGGAAAAATCCGATATATATCTGGTGATATCTCGGGTGCTATTACAGATAGCGCAATAAATTAAAGTGCATTGTCTGTAGGAGGCCCTGGCGCATGAATCCGGGCAGCGGGAACGACCTCGGACCACCAGGGGCCGAGAAAATTACAGATATTCGGAATCCGTCACCCTAGGTCATGTAAAAATCCAGCATATATCTGGAGATATCTCGGGTGCTATTAGAGAGAGCGCAATAAACCAAAGTGAATTATCTGCAGCAGGCCCTGGTGCATGCATCTGTGCAGCGGGAACGACCTCGGACCACCACTCATGGGGCCGGACACTCAGGGTCAGGGAAAAATCCAATATATATCCGGTGATATCTCGGGTGCTATTACAGATAGCGCAATAAATCAAAGACAATTGTCTGTAGG